>NC_139354.1:660000-755000 GCF_055883805.1 Amblyomma maculatum
TGCTAGTCATAATCTGCGAGTGCTTGCCAAATGCGCTCCATCCCAATCTTATTCTTCTTGTTATTTCCTTTTCATGGTCCGGATCTGCGGTTATTACCTGTCCTAAGTAGACATATTCGCCTAGTACTTCCAGTATTTCGCTACCTAATGTAAACTGCTGTTCCTTCCCGAGGCTGTTGAACATTACCTTAGTCTTCTGCATATTGATTTTCAAGCCTACTTTTCTACTTTTTCTGTCTAGGTCATCATCATTATTTGCAGTTCATCCCCCGAGTTGCTTAGCAAGGCAATGTCATCAGCAAATCGCAGATTACTGAGGTATTCTCCATCTACCCTTATCCCTAACTGCTCCCATTCCAAGTCTCTAAATACTTCCTCTAAACAAGCTGTGAATAGTACTGCGGAGATTGTGTCTCCTTGCCTAACACCTTTCTTTATGGGAATTTTGTTACTTTCTTTATGCAGAACTATGGTTGCTGTGCAGCCAATATATATATCTTTGAGCACTTTCACGTACGGCTCGTCTACCCCCTGATCTCGCAACGCCTGCATCACCGCCGAGGTTTCAACTGAGTCAAATGCTTTTTCGTAATCAATGAATGCTATGTATAAGGGCTGGTTATATTCGGAGCATTTTTCTATCACCTGATTGATGGTATGGGTATGATCGATAGTAGAGTACTGTTTCCGAAACCCTGCTTGATCCTTTGCTTGATTGCAGTCTAAGGTTGTCCTGATTCTATTAGCGATTATCTTAGTAAATACCTTATACGTAACAGACAGTAAGCTGATTGGTCTGTAATTTTTAAGGTCCTTAAGGTCCCCTTTCTTGTGAATGAGGATAATGTTTGCATTCTTCCATGGTTCCGGTACCGTCGATGACACCAGGCACTGCGTATACAGGGTGGCCAGTTTTTCTAGCACGATATCCCCCCCGTCCTTCAGCAAATCTGTAGTTATCTGATCCTCTCCAGCTGATTTCCCCCTTTTCATAGTTTTTAGTGCTTTCTTGACCTCGTCCTTCGTCACTGGTGGAACGTCTGACTGTTTTTCCCTACCGCCAATCTCATTACGGTCCTGACTACTTTGGCTATTGTAGAGATCTGTATAGAACTCCTCTGCTACTTTGACTATCTTGTCCATATTAGTGATGACGTTGCCCGCCTTGTCCATTATCGCATACATCTGGTTTTGCCTATGCTCAATTACTTCTTTACCGCTTTAAGGCTTCCCCCGTTCTTTACAGCATGCTCAATTTTCTCCATGTTATACTTCCTTATATCGGCCACCTTGCGCTTATTGATTAGCTTTGATATCTCGGCCAATTCGATCTGGTCAGTTAGATTGGAAGCTTTCATACTCTGGCGTTTCTTAATCAAATCTTTCGTCTCCTTAGACAGCTTTCCGGTATCCTCTCTAACTATCCTACCGCCTACTTCTACCGCGCACTCAGTAATGATATCTCTGAAATTATTGTTCCTTACCTCTAGGGTAATGTCGCCATCCTCAGTTAGAGCTGAATGCCTATTTTGTAGCGAGATCCTGAACTCTTCTGCCCTCCCCCTTCGTTGATGGGTTTCTTTCTTACTAATCTGTTGCGTTCCTTCTTCAAATTTAGGCTAATTCGGGACCTCACCATCCTGTGGTCACTGCATCGCACTTTCCCGATTACCTCTACATCCTGCACAATGGTGGGGGTTGAACACATTATGAAGTCGATTTTATTTTTAGTCTCTCCGTTAGGACTTTTCCATGTCCATTTCCGGTTCTTCCATGTGCTGAAGAAGGTATTCATGATTCGTAAGTTATTGGGCTCTGCAAACTCAACTAGTAACTCCCCCCTGCTATTCCTAGAACCAATGCCATAGTCACCAAATGCCTTGTCTCCTGCCTGTTTTTTCCCTACCTTGGCATTGAAGTCGCCCATTAGTACAGTATACTGCGTCTTTACTTTTCGCATTGCCGATTCTACTGTTGTATACTTTCCTCTTGAGCGATACCGGTAAGCTGCTAGTCATAATCTGCGAGTGCTTGCCAAACGCGCTCGTTCCCAATCTTATTCTTCTTGTTATTTCCTTTTCATGGTCCGGATCTGCGGTTATTACCTGTCCTAAGTAGACATATTCGCCTAGTACTTCCAGTATTTCGCTACCTAATGTAAACTGCTGTTCCTTCCCGAGGCTTTTGAACATTACCTTAGTCTTCTGCATATTGATTTTCAAGCCTACCTTTCTACTTTTTCTGTCTAGGTCATCAATCATTATTTGCAGTTCATCCCCTGAGTTACTTAGCAAGGCAATGTCATCAGCAAATCGCAGATTACTGAGGTATTCTCCATCCACCCTTATTCCTAACTGCTCTCATTCCAAGTCTCTGAATACTTCCTCTAAACAAGCTGTGAATAGTACTGGGGAGATTGTGTCTCCTTGCCTAACACCTTTCTTTATGGGAATTTTGTTACTTTTTTTATGCAGAACTATGGTTGCTGTGCAGCCACTATATATATCTTCCAGCACTTTCACGTACGGCTCGTCTACCCCCTGATTTCGCAATGCCTGCATCACCGCCTAGGTTTCAACTGAGTCAAATGCTTTTTCGTAATCAATGAATGCTATGTATAAGGGCTGGTTATATTCCGAGCATTTTTCTATCACCTGATTGATGGTATGGATATGATCGATAGTAGAGTACCGTTTCCGAAACCCTGCTGGATCCTTTGCTTGATTGCAGTCTAAGGTTCTCCTGATTCTATTAGCGATTACCTTAGTAAATACCTTATACGTAACAGACAGTAGGCTGATTGGTCTGTAATTCTTTAGGTCCTTATAGTCCCCTTTCTTCTGAATGAGGATAATGTTTGCATTCTTCCAATAAGTCACTCTTATTCTGTGGTGAAGCCAACAAAGCGTGCTGGATCGCTTGCGGTGGAAACCGCGAAGGCACCTTCGGCGGCGGGGTAGACGTGCTCCATTTCGAAACACGGGCTGGCGTTGGCGGCCCGCAAGAAGTCCACAGGTGCTCAGGAAGGCCAGCGCGATGGCCCGAGACGCCGCTCCAAGGAATGCGTCGATGAGGCCTCCTGAGACTGGCGGCATTGATCGATACATTCTCAATACTGTTCTGCACTGTAGCGTTGGTGGCGGAAAAGAAACAAGGAATGCTTCACATGGAAGGAAGGTGGGAGAGGAAATACTTTTCGGGCCACTGGAAGCAGAGACTGTAATCCTGTGTGCATCGATCGAGAGACAGGTCCTTCGGTGGCACCTTCCGCCTCTTGGCAGAGACTTAAGTGCCTATTCGTGTTCATCATTGCTGTTGGTGGGCGGGGGAACAGGATGACGCATTGCGAGACGTTCATTTTCGCTTTCTTTCGGTATGGGTTGTTTACGTGTAACTTGCACATATTCTTTGGAGAATGTTTCGGGTGCACTATTGCAGAGATGCTGGAGAATGTGTATTTTATTGTTTAGGTCTACACTGACATAAGCAAGAAATGTGAACTTTCTTCTAGCAGGCTTTGTATTATAGATTGCTACACGCTGCCAAAAAGATTAGAAACAAAACGTGTTCGCGGCATTGCAATGGCTCCCGCGATCAATAAGCATATTCTGGTTAGGCTTTGATTGTAGAAAAGAAAACGCAGCCGAAATTAGGGGCGGTTCAGTAGTACTTGGGAGCGGGCTAGTTGGCTAGACGACTCCGTGGACCTCTGGCGCTGCATAGTTATACAGAATCACAACACACACACAAGAGATTTAAATAAGACGTTCACACCGGCGATGCGCTCGCTACCAACTGGCTGTTATTTGTGATACGAAGAAGAAGAATGCATCACAAAAACGTAGGGTTACAATAAGAAGAAGACGACAAAAGATTCAGAAAAAATGCGAAAATAAAACGAAAATAATGACAAATTGCGTCTATCTTCTTGTCATGTTGTCCGAACGAAGCAGTATCACCTCCTTTCTGCTGAGCGCCACCGACGGAACACTCACGCATTCCCCTTCTTCTCCCGAAATCATCTTGAATTCTTCGATAATCTGTCTTTTAAAACTGTCTTTTGCGCCAGCCAGCACCTTGGTTTCGGTGAACCTTGACACACAATGGGTACTCCTCGAGTCATGTTGATCGTCTTCCGTTTAACAACGGGAGCAATGGGTCGCCAGGTTTCCTAGAGCCGACAATGCGGCACACGAATCTCTATGTTCCCTTAGCCATTCGTTGAGGCATTGGGACCTGTCTGCCTTACATAGGCCTTCCCACATGTCAGGGGGATCTTGTACACTACACCTGTGCGGCATTTGACAAAGCGTTCCCTGCGCAGTACGCCGCATCCTTCCTTGGCCTCACTCGTTCCATTCAACTTCCTGCACATACTCTTTAACTTGTTCGGTGCAGACAGCACTTGTCTTAAGAAGATAGCTAGCCGATTTGAAATTAGGGTCGTGCTGTCTGCACCGATCAAGTTAAATAGTATGTGCTCATAAGGGTAGTGAAAAAAGTTTAATGCAGTCGGATTGTCAATATCAAGTCAGACGCACGTAAAATACGTCTGTTGCACTTCCTTATACAAAAGTCGTTTTAGGCGTGCAGCATAAATTTTTTATTGTTGCCTCTGCAGGAGTGGTAGACCTCGGCAATACTCGCGCGCCCTCCCTTCCCCACCTCCACCGCACTAGAAGATCATGGGCCGGAGGCTGCACTGCAGGAAAATTGTTTCTCCGAGAGCGGCTTTGTCCACAGCCTTGAGGCCGTAGCGATGGTCGATGAGCTGAAAAGTTCCACCTACTTCGCGGATCAAGAGGAGAGAAAGGTAGCGGAACCAGGTGTGCGTGGGGGGGGGGGGGGGGGCACCAGGGCTTTTTGTTGGTTGAGCTCGTAACCCGAGCCATTTGGGCGAGAGGGCAGCTTCGCTGGCGCTCACTTTGTGGAGTTCGCTACGTCGTGATGTGGAAAAGAAAGCAGGAATAGAGAGACAACTGTCATCCGCGTTCCCGGTCTCGACCAGCACTCTTCAACCACTCCACACATTTCGGCAGCAAATACCAATAAAATCGCTCTGATTGATGCGCTAAGACGCTAAGCCTAGCTCTGCCATTTGTTTCTCTCTTACAAACCGTAGGGGCGTAGTGAGGAAAGGTGCTGAAAAGCTTGAGATTTGTTTTTCAAGAGTTATGTGTCCCAACTCCGTAGTAAGTCTGATGTAAATCTCCAGCGGCAAAAGTTTACTGTAGTTGTGCGGCTCCTTTCCTTGTTTTATACAGGCGAGCACAATCCAATCAGGCGCTGAAAAAGGGGAGGCGTCTTTCCCTGGGCAATTTTCCCTCTCTTATTGGCTGCGCTTTCAACGTTTACAAACCTATTTGCTGTGATTAGATTCCGGTGCCGATCGTAAACACTGCTTGAGAACTCAGTTAGAAAAAAAAAAAAAAAACTGCCTCCTCTTGGTCTGCGAAATTGATTTTATGATTCTTTTATTAGTTAAGGTAAACGAGAAGTTAAGTTCGCCTCCGCCGCAGGCAACAATAGGAGCAAGTCAAGGCAAGGATCCATAGTAGCGAGTAAAGGAAACCAAGTTAACAAAAAATGAAGAAAAGCAAAGTTTCACGATCGAAATCTGTAAACAAAAAAACTCTCGACTATGACGTGCTATTGCAAAGTATACTACAAGTACCCTCTGAACTATTGCCACTCTACTCTTACAGTGACTGTAATCATATATATCACCAAGAAATGGCCCAAAATGAGAAAAATTCTTGCTTTCGTACAGCACTGTATTATAAAATTTAAACGCTGTGTTCACTAACATAATAACTGCAGAATAAATGTGTTCGATTAGTAACCAAGTTTTTACTTTGCATGTCTGGTTAATGGTAAGAGAGGACTGGAAGCTGTCGTCCGAAAGTTTCTCCCCACCTGAGATAAAACTTTCGTAGGCGTAAGGGTGAAACTACTAGAGGTGTGCGTGGGCCAAAATTGTGAGCCCGAGCCCGACTCGGCCCCGACGCTACAGGCCGAGCCCGGCCGGCCCGACTTTGAAAGGGCCTGAGTCTAGCCCGACGCTCAGATTTAAGGCCCGGGCCCTGCCCGGCACGTGCAGCTATGCTATAGAAGGAAAGAATTTCAGCGTAATAATTTTATTCAAGGTCCTGAAATTTTGAATTCTCACGTTTGAAACGACACATTTTCTGAATATATAGAGACAGCATATATGTAAAATTAACTTATTATGCAAAAAGAACAAGTTGTGCATTGAATTCAGGTACTTGCGACGCTCCTTTGGTCGGTCACTGACGGCTACCAAAGATATGTTCTCGGCGAAGACGAAAGGTGCGTATACGCCGGGAAGGAACTCGGAAACTCTCGCGTGGGGAGGACGCGGTAAAATGCTGTGCATCCCGCTTATCGCACTATGGCCGCATTCACGCGTTTTCGCAAAAGTTGCATGTGTTCGAGATCGGAGTGTCCGGCCCGACCCGGCCCGCGAGACAAATATACCTTGGCTCGGTTCCAGCCCAAGCCAGAGGAAGAGGGCTTCCGAGCAGCCCGAGCCCGGCCCGCGGGACGGGCCGGGCACGCATTTTTGAGCCAGCCTGATCCCATGCACCGTTCTTGAAACTACTCGATGGCTGCGGAGCGAACAAATCTCTTCATAAGTTTCTATTTGAGACCGATTTAGATGAACAGTATTTGATATATGTCTGCATGTTGTCCAAGCAATAAATAATTTACTCTGTGCATCCGCGAGTATCTTGGAGGCTTGTACGCGAACAGAGCACGCGTCCCCGCAGTTGTATGTGCACTCTTCTACTAACACTGCGTGACTTTGAAAGACTACGTCTAGGTTTTTCTATGATATCGAAGCCCATCTTTCAACTGATGGAAGTTATGAATTTGAGGCTGTGTGCAAAAAAAGGCGTGTGTGTTGTCGAATCCCTGCGAGAGACAAGTGGCAAGCAGTCGTGCCAGCGCATTTTACTGTACTGTGATATGATCATCTTTCGTTTGACTTAAGCCTCTTCATTACGTTTCCACGCCTTTGGAGTAGAGTCTAGGACCATGTGTCCGCCAATCGACGCCTATGTTTTTTCTCCTATTTATATATAGTCTCTATCTAATACATCAATTAAAAGAAAACCCTGTGCTCTGATGACACTTATGAAGTATTTATGCTGTCTTTATGTCGGCAATTTTACCCGCAGAAGAGCTGTCATTAAAAAAATGAGCTTTCTTTAAGTGACAACACAGCGCGTGAAAAATAAGAACAAATGACAAAAACTGGAATTGTTATTTAAAAGCGTTCAATTACATCTTCGTGTCGCTGCTCTTTGAAAAAAAAAAAAAAGGTTTTTGTTCGTGGCATTCATGAAAAAAGAATGACAAAGTCGCAGCCTGATTTCAAATTTCGCAGTTTCTTTTTTTTATTCGAGAAGTTTGCACAAGGCATAAGTTGAGAAAGGAGAGATGGAATGCAGGAGATAGAAAATTAAAAGGAGTAAAGTCCAGTTGGTAGTCGCAGAGGTTGGCGGTGTAGAGGCTGTCAATTGTCCACTTTTTACAATCACAATCGCGGTTCCACCGCAGGCCCACCTTCATCAGTAGCTGTTTTCTAACCGGAGCCGTCGCTGGGCACGTCCACAACGAGTGACGCACATCACAAATCTCAGGTGCAGCGTCACAGTGAGGGCACCTCTCAGTCACTGGCACATCTTTTTCCCGCCATCGATGACATACAGATGGCATCAGAGGCACCCCTGCCCAAATCCAGCGCACTGATACTTCCTTCTGCCGAGTAAGACAAGGGGGAGAGGCCGCGAACACGGAGGATTGAGACCACGTGTTCGCTGGCGCAGAACGTGTGAATCGGAAACGTGGGACAGGAACGGATCTGGGGGAAAAAGGGAAGGTGGTGGGTCGTCTGATGTATTAATGTATGTCATAGAATCCGCTTGAATGTTATGTGGATCGCGAGCATGGCCACGAATCCAGTGTATGCGCACAGGACATGGGTAGTTTGCACAGAGCAGATGAATGGACTGAGTTATCTGGAATGTGCGTCGAACAGCCTTAAGCTGTTTAAGAGTTGTGAGAGATTCGGTGTAAAAATAAACTGAATTGAATGTAGTAACGGAAGGGAATAAATAGCATTGTAAATGGCTTCAAGTTCCAGTTCAAGAGGGGTGCATGTATCCGCGGTATATGTCGCGTGAGAATTTAGATGCAGATGAGTGGGACTATACACAAAAGTAACTCCTCGCTCTGCAGTATGTGATGCATCGGTATACAATATGCACCCTTCAGGCACATGTGCGGATACCGACGGGGTAGCAGTGGGGCCATTGTTCTTGAGCTGGCAGTACGACCACGGAGGTCGTTCTTTAAGCGACGGAGTCGTAAAGACTGTTTGTGAGCTCGGTTTGCCATTCGCTGATACATGACTTTACTGAGCGTATTTAGTTGGGTGTACTCCTGAAGTAATGGTATGGGTGTTAGACGGGGGAGACATGTTATGGCACGCATAGCTTCACGATTGATAGCCTCAAGGGAGTCCGGATGTCTGCTGGTGAGACGTTACAATTGTGCCTGGTAGATTATCCGTGGCTAGAGGACAGACCTAGAGTAGCATGAGCGGACTTACGGAAGGCTGTCAGCCGCGGGGTGCCAGTCCCAGAAGAATGAAGGAGAATACCAAGAATGCGAACAGTTTGTGCTTGAGGAATCGGGGTGTTATCTATCATAAAATTTATAGTGGGAGCTTTCCGTAAGCCAGCTTTATTTCCGATCCCAATGAAACATGATTTAGCATGTGAGAGAGTTAGACCTAAAGGAGGGAGGCGAAATGTCAAGACATCCAGCGTATGCAGGAGAGCCGCCTGATGGATAGACGTAACTGGGTGACAGTACCATAAGGCTATATCATCGGCATACGCAAGCACGCGGATATAAGGCATGGTCTCTAGGGCCTGAACAAGCGAAATAAAGACCGCATTAAATAATGTGGGGACGAGAACGAAGCCTTGGGACACCCTCTGTTGGAGGGGAAGTGACCAAAGGGCTTTCCATGGACACGCACACTGAACGTTCGATTTGTTAGAAAGGTGTGAATGGTGAGAACAAACCTGTGAGGGAGACCAAAAATTTGAAGGGAGGCAAGAATGGCTGAGTGAAGGATGTTATCATATGCATTTGTTATGTGTGTAGCGATCACGGTTCTAAGAACGTGACTGTGCGGAGAGTGGTGAAGCATGTCAGCAGTTAAAGTAGCAAGGCCGTCCTCCATTCCAATTTTCGAGCGGAAGTCGATTTGGGATTCTGGATAACAGTCATGGGATTTCAACCCCCACGATAAGCGAGCGGCGAGAATATGTTCGTAAAGCTTGCAGATTGTAGGCCCAAAGGAAATTGGACGAAAGGCCGAGAGAGATACTGGATGAGGACCTGACTTCGGTATTGGAACAACAATAGAATGCCTCCACTCGCCCGGCATGACACCAGAATGCCACACGTAATTGAATGTATCAGCAGTCCCTTCCAAGTTGCGAAATAAGGAGTTAGGTATGCCTTCATGCCCGGAAACAAAGTAAGATTTGAGGCGTTCAATGGAGGCCAGTAGCTCTGCCATCGTTAGGTCAGAAGTAATCTCATCGGGGGGCCCGGTAATCGGTAAGTAAGGGCGAGAAGTTGACGTGGAACTATAGTGTGGAAAAAATTGTCTGGCCGCCTGTTTTTCAAATGTGTCCTCATCCAAATTCACCGCAAGGCGAATGCTCTCTGTGTAATCAGAAACTTGAGAAGAGCGCTTTATGGAGTGAAACACTCGCCAAAGATGTCGATTACCCTGCTTGCAGGACAGGCGATCACACCATGCATCCAAACGTTACCTATCTAGACGGTTTGCATAGCGCCGCGCACGTGCGTTAGCCCTGTGAAGAGCGGGAACAGCCGATGGGTCATAAAGGTGACGAGCCGCATAATGTTCCACCTGACAATGAAGAGCCCAAAGTTTCAGGAGTTAGATGTCCGGGTTTTGCTCGACTTCAATTGCAGTGGTGGTAATCGTGTGGGACGCAAGAACAGTACAGAGAGTAGACAATGCTGATGATGGGTTAAATTCAGATAAACGATTGTCTGCGCGTAGAGTCCCACGATGTTACTCGTACGCTACGGCGTATTTTACGTATACGCGAAGGAGTGAGAGAGATAAAGATAGGACTGTGATCAATAGCCCTGGTATCTGGTTCAACAGCCCAACGAAGGCTACTGGGACCTAACCACCAAGTCAAATAAGGTGAATAAGGCCCATCTCGTGGATGGGTAGATGTGTGCGGGTGGTTTAAAAGATAAAAAGAATGATCTGAAAAGCTGCCCTGGATGTATGCACCCCTGAGAGAATACGATGGGTAACCCCATGAAGTGCGTGCGCCGTTGAAGTCTCCACCGACTAGAATAGGGATACCCGAGTAGGTAGAACGCAGAAAACGAACCCATTCAAGATTGGAAGATACGGAGCCAGGACGGCCATAAAATAAACTAGAATAAATGGGGTACGTATAAGCCTAACTATGAGTGCTACAACCTCTTGGCGTGTGTTACACTAGTGTGAAAGGTCGATCGGTGTGTGGGGAACTGAACAGTGAATATAAATTGCAGGTTTACCTGGGCTGAGGGAGGAGGCGATACAACGGTGATCTGGTAAAGAAGATGAATGATAAGCGTAGAATCTTGAAAGGCGAGGAAGTGAATTATGCTCTTGAAGTAGGAAGGTCCACGCCTTTAGCTTTTGTGGCGAAGATGGATGTTCATTTCAGAGGCCTTATTCGCAAAGCCTCGACAGTTCGACTGCACCACCAGAGATTATGCAATGCGAGGCCGAAGAACTTCTACGATGAGGGAAGTCACCTGCTTCATAAGCGCTAATACTTTATCCGCTGTCGGGGTAGTCACGGTTAACGGGTGGTCGGCACGTGATTGGAGTCTAATACGTATTGGAGGTGAATCCTCTGAAATTTGCTCACGAGGCATTAGACTTCTTCGAGAGGGGTGAGAACGACGCTGTTCTCAGAGCTGAGTGAGTTCTTCTGGACGCTGGCGAGCCTCTGCAATGGCGTTGTCTAAAGAGCCTTCATCTGTGTGATCCACATGGGATCGGCGCACTGGCCGTGTTGGTGTACCATTTGATCTGCTCCGCAAGGGTGAGTCGCTTGTGCGTATGAACGCTACTGAGAAGACGTATGGTGAGCAGGTGGGTCAAATAAAGGGAGTACAGGCAAGTCGATTTCGTCACATGTAAAAGCAGCGAAGCGATTACTTGTAGAATATTTGTTTTTGTTTTTCAAGCGGCTTGCGCAACGGCTTCGTTCGCCTCTTCCTTGGACAAGCGGGGGAGCGCATGTTGTGGTCTGGCGATTTGCATAGGGCACAAGTAATTGTTGGTGCATTCATGTCGGCCCCAGTTGCTGGATTAGGGCAGGCATTTTACATCTACCCTTCTTTATGGCAGTGATGACAAAAATATGATGAGGTCGAAAGGGCTGTGGTTTGATAATCGCACATAGTAGGTTAGGTTCTCCGGCAGAATCAATGGGCCTTGTAGGGTGAGGAGGTATGAACCCCGGTGCCTCAATGCCGAGATTGCAGCACTGCGTGAGTTGAACAGCGAATGTTTGTGCGCACCTCCTCAGGAGGACTTCTGCTGTCGACATGATACACCAGGCAGTGGAGGAGGGCGTCAAGGCCAGAGGCAAAATATATTTGCACTGGGACGTGCTCACTCGCATCCAGTGGAATCTGCGTAACTGCACACATTTTCTGGGCGTCCACCGAGGATGGCAAGTTCAACGTAACAGTGTTCAATGGGCGATGGACGACGACAAATCCGCCGTAATTAGTAGAACCAAGAACTTGATCAATTGTGGCCTGAACATACCAGGGAGGGATAGTCTTTATATCAAAGCACAATGTAGGCTTGATTGTGACGCGTAACGAGTTAGCAGCAGGTGAAAGCGAGGCTCGACTCAAGGGCGGCATCTGTGGTGGTGTCAGGGGCCGAGACACTGTGGTCGGCCTTGGAAGGGAAGCCTGAACCGGTGCGACGGGCACAGTTCCTTGAGGGAAGATCACAGGCACGGAGGCAGCGGAGCAATCCATGGGACAGGCCAAAGTCGTTACATCCGAAGACGATGCAGACTGGAGGCACATAGCAGTACAAGATTGCGTGAACTCGGCAACGCCGAGCTAAGCCTAGCCTGCGTCTGAGGGATCCGGTTGGACTTCCTTACTTGAGATAGGGCCCACCGAGGCGGAAATCGCTCCCCACGTGATTGGGGTCTAATACTTTGGCATTTGTTCTCACGGGGGGCACTGTCCTAGCCACACAAAACAACAGAAAATAGGCGAAACAAGATAAAAACACAAGGCTCAAAGTGGATACGTACCAGCTCGGGCGCTAATACAGAAACCTGAACACAGAACACTGAACACAGAAACACAGAAAGCCGGAAGGCGAACAAAATCAAAAAGCGACGTGCAGCCTCTTCTTAAAGGAGGAATATAAGAAAAAAGTACAATGCACACGCAAGTATATAGGAACAAATGACTTCATGAAGAAAAGGACCCGACTGTGTGCTTTTCTCGACGTCTCCGAGCAAATGAATTGCGGCCCTTTCTCTGTCGAAACTTAGGAAGAATTTATGGAACTGTTTAACATTAATAAGCAAGCATAGTCGTTCTGCTGTTGAAAGAAAATAACCTGCTCTATTCTCTGATCAGGCCACAAAAAATTTATTTGTCCCCGTAAAGTAGTTTTTTCAAATTCCTTTGTTTTTGTGTCCGCACCGCTGCAGGTCACACACACATTATGCTCTGCTGCGAAATAACGGAACAAGGATATCTTTCAAGAAGCGTCGTTAAATTGTATGCCGATGCAAAGTGCGTGCACTTCGTAATATTCATTTATGGTCCCATTATCGAAAACAACCATACCAGTTATTACAAGTGCTCAGGAAATACTAATCACTTCATCACTAATCAAATACTATCACGAGTCCAAGCACAGCACCCGGAGGAGACTACTTGTCGGTATATAGTACGTGAAATTAAAGGCAAAGAAAGGGAGCATAGTCTATATAAGCACTTGCACTGCTGAATGCTTCTGGAATGCATTGAGCGGTGAAGAAACAGTAATGGCATTGAGATTGCAGCGAGTATGATTGTGATAGTCTTTTTGTGTTAGAGCCTTTCACGAGCGTCTTTTATATCCCTGTTTGCGTCATGGTAACTTGCGCCTGTCTTTAATTACACTTTTCTTAGTAATGTAGTAATGTAGTAATGTATAAAGGTTAATGAAGATTACTCTTACATATGCTCCTATACGAATAGCTTAAAAGCGAAGGTTTTACCTTTCATTGCAACCTGTAATAAAGGGCTGCTGGTTCACAAGAACAAAGAAGCATCTTACACGTACTTCATTCAAATGCTTAGCATCCAGCAGTTGAATAATTGCAGTTGAATATAAAGTTAAAGAAACAGTTGTCTGTGCCACTGAATTGCAAGTGTAGGTAGAAAATTGCTTGTGCGTGCTTTTTGTATATCTTCATTACAAGTTCTGTTCAATGAAATGACACTTTTCAGTTACCATGGGCTTTCTGAATATATTTTTCTGGCTTTCAATTTGGATTGATGGCAAAGATTCTATCGCAAAAAAACTGTTAGACCAATAATCATTTTTCCTGTGACCAACGTGGCTTGTGTTTTATTATCATTACAAAGAACACCGATGCTTATAACTACAAACGAAAAGTCAAAGAAATATTTTGGAATCCTTACAACTAAACACTGAAAACAAGTTTAACGGCCCCCCTTAAAAGCAAGCTTTCTTTTATGATTTTAAGGCGGAACAATGTGCTAGCAGACGAACTACTAGGCTCTGTTTTGTGCTGCCTTTAGTTTGTATCACTTTTCGAAGCTGCATAACACTTTCTGAACTTTTCTTTTTCATGACTCTAAGGAGCATACAGCAAAGGAACTCTTGTGTGCCCATCACACTCTAAAGTCGCTAGGAGGATTGGGGACTACATGCCGAGGCAACTCAGTGAGTGAGTTGTCCTTGGACCGAGCATGTCACCATAGCGTGTGCGCAAGAGCCGTCAATCATAAATAAAAAAAACAACCGTTCTCATTCCAGGAATCAAACCGCCATCCTTCCGGTCTCCAGCCGAACGCACAAACCACTACTTTACGCCGACTTGTTGTAAATAAGTCCACAATTCTACTTGTCTAGGGAATTAGCACTCTAGAGGGCACTGAGTGAGAGGAAAAATGCGACCGTATAAAAAATAAATTATCAAAAAATGAAAGCTCTACCTCCAGTATACCTTTCAGAGGGCAAAAAACGGGTTTGAAAATCTGTGCGTGTGAAATTCAAAACAAAGACAATGAATCTTCTGCCAGACGCAAGCGCCATCCTGACGAGGCTGACTCAAAACTTCCCAAAACAGCAGTCTCGTGCGGCTCTCACGAGGGAGCCACAAATGAGCCTCGGTCCTTGAGTTAACCTTAAAGTTGAAGTATAAGGATGTGTATTTTAATGCGAAATCATAAAAAAACCTAAAAATGAAAGTTGTAAACGTAGGAAAAGCACCGAAACTCAGAACGAAGTCATAATGAAACAAAATCACAACACTCGCAATGCTTTCGCATCTCCGTACGTAATGTGACTTAAGTGCACTTGTAAATTTTTACTCAACGAAGGTGATTTCTTCAGAATTTTGGACGCAGGGCAGAAGAAACCCTTTTAGTTACTTCCTTATTTGTAAAGGCGTTTGTGTTCTCTAAACGTTTTATGACTGCACTGCAACACAAGAGAAAAAACTCACGACTTGTGCTCATTTTATGCAGAAACAATGTGGTGCGTTGCGCAAATAAAGTAATATGTATTTATTCCAGGCTTATAACAGAGACAAATCGCAGTCCCGCTTCGAGAGGTTTTTCGAATTATTCTGAGATACCCGGCTACTCAGCGCACGTTTCTTTGAGCTGAAGAGTCTGTGCATGCTGTGTGAAAAAGGAATACGTTTCTGTTGCAGTGAAGCAGAGACTGCATACTTGTTAAAATGCTTCAGTGAAGCGTAGCGGGATGGGTTTAACTACTTTGTTCTAAGGCCTGAGATACCATTCCAGAGTTTTGCTTGAGGCAACATTTCACTAAGACCCAGGTTAATGAGAAGCCACTAGGTCGTGTATTGCTTGAAACACGCAAGTGATTATTATAAATGATCTGTGCTATCCTCGAAAATGCGCTTTTCCAAAATAGAAAACAATTCTTGGTCGCGGTTGAACAGAAGTCCGCGGTGGATCTGCTGCGGCTCATTTTTGAAAATTGCCACGTATATTTGTAGCCGTTGTCATTTCTGGTGCTTTCTCTTTCAGCATTAAAGTTATTCCTAAACTGACTTTTGTTATCTTTGCTATCTCAGCGTCTATAACATCTCGCCCGCCAGCTCGTTTTCCCGCCTTCACAACTTCGTGGGCCAAGTCCCACTGTTATAATCATATTCTTTTTAAATACAGGTATTCTTGTATAGCCATGAATTATTGGTGTGTCTCCTGTGAATGAAAGGCGAATAAGATTACTAATATTGCCATGTGTGGTTTGAACAAAAAAATATTTCAGACTTAGATCGTGTACAGTGTAACAAGAGCACTACTTTTCTATATTTATTTGCTGTGGCAGTTTGCTGTTATATAAATGCATGCTCAAATCCACCCTTTTTAAGAAAAGGAATAAAACTAGAAAGCACATAGATCTTCCCCTAACGCTAGTTTCTTATTTCAAATAGCTATAACATAACATAGCTATAATCTTTACTGTAACCATGTTGCATACAACAAAAAAGATCTCGTCGGTCGGTGCTATGACCAGGCATATAGTTCCACAGAGTGTCGCTAACGAAGCGGTGACTCTGTGCAGCACGCGCGTTTTTTTTCAACATGCTTATGTTTCAGCTGTTTGTCCGCATAATTGTATAATTGTTGAAAGTCGAACCGTTGCTGGCGCTGCCCAGTGCGAGTCTCTCTCCTGTAACTCCGATATATAGCGCTGGCGCTCTACCGCCAAATAAATTTAAAGGCTTTATTCGACATTTTGTTTCTTCAGACAGAATAGGCTTTATTCTGAAAACGTTTTATAGGTGTGAATTATACGCAAATGCTCTCATATATCATTCCGACATCTCTAGTCTACCTCTGCATGCATCTGTCGCGCGAACCCGCTCGCGGTTCAGTCAGGAACGGTGTAAGGCCGCGGTGGTCCTTTCTTTAATGTTTCGGCGCGCGCGCCGCAGAAAACGGTGATGGAATGTTCTACAAGCTACGAGAAAGCGACGGGACCGATTACGTAATCTCGGCCACCGCGCTGCGCCTCCTCGCCCTCGTCGTCATGCGCGGAGTCACGCGTGCATTCCCCCGCACGGTCCCGGCCCTCCTCCTCGCTTCGCTCGGGAGGGCCGCGCGTGCTGACCACGTTCGAGTAAATTCGAGGCCTCTCCAGAGGGCCGAGGGGGGGGGGGAGGCATAGCTTGGTAGCGCTAAGCTGCTTTTCGTTCCTCCTCCGCTCCTAGAAGCTTCTGCGCTGGCTATTTTAAGAGCGCGCAGCGCAGCCATCGATGGTTCTGGTTCTGGTCTGATTTTGGTTTGATTCTCGCTCGGAGAAGACAGCGTAGCAGGCAGACCCCGACTGAGAAGTCGTAAAAAGAGCTATGCGCTCGTTTTGCAGTTAGTTTTTCGCTCAGTCTCGTTTGTAAAGTGTGTCGCCTCTCTGTCTCGTGTGAATAAGTTTTCTGTATCTTGTGTTTGTGTCGTATAAAGTTAATTTTCCTGTTGTTACTGCAAGTTCATCGTCCTACGTCTCATTGTGTGGTTGTGTGTGAACTGCACGTCGCCTGCCGAATCGAGGAGCACCTCGGAGAGGTACGGAAGATTTGAAGAGACGAGAAGAACCTTGACGTTTACTAACGGTTTTTTTCTCGTGTATCGCTTCAAACCATCACTTTTTACGCACAGGTAGTACTAGAATATCCTTGCACCGGGGATGAGACTCTGATATGTAGTAAGTTTATCGCGTAAAAAAGTGAAAGCAAACAAAGACAGCTTATTGAAATGCGCCAATTTCTCTTCGAGCGAAGCCAGGAAGTGGGAATTTCACAGCAGCGTATCAGTTGGCACCTCACGACGCTCCGTGCGAATTAGGCACGTTTCACTGCCGTTTCAGTCGGCTTTGTACCTAAAGTGCCTAGGTCGCCGCCAGGATGTGGCTGAAATTCACTAGTCGTGGCAGAACACGTTAGATTTTCGTCAATTCGCCTGAGGCTTCGCTCTTCATGGGATTTCAAATCAAATCAAATCAGTTTATTTGTTTTCGTAATGTTATGTATCTAATCTTTCAAAGCGTTACGAACTGATTTAGATGACAGGTAATGGCACTCAAGAGCTGAAAGCGAATTTGATCAAGGCCATGTCCAACGCTTTGTTGTAGAGGCGGAAAACAGGGAAACACACTGAGTGGTTAATATTTTCGGACCTATCCACTACAGCGCGCCTCGTAGCCCGAGTAGCTTTTAGACGTTAAACATCGTGAACCAGACTAGTTAAAAAATTTTAAGAGTTCGGAAGGGGAGAAACGGCTCGAGCATGGTAGACATAAAAATTGCAGGACTGCGCTTATGCCTGTTAATGAGCGGGAATGACGACAGCCACATTACAGGAATGCTTTAACTAAGTGCATCATCATTGCCATCTCTACTATCACAATCATCATCATCATGATTAACATCTCTACTATCATCATTATCACTAAATTCACCTTCATTGTCATCGCTGCCGTGATCTTTATCATTATCATTTACTGCAGCGTTATTATCATCGCTGCTATCAACATCATCATTAGCCCTAAATGCATCATCATTTCCATCGCTACCATCATCCAATCCAATCCAAACCTAGATTGGGTATGCCTTCTACGGATTATACTCCAGAGAAGTAGAACTACAGTTTGTTTCTAACCAGCCTGACGTTCAGTAGTGGTTTGCTCTCTCGGCTGGGGATCGAGAACATTTCCGCTGCCCATATAAGCCAAGAAAGTCATGCGCCTTAATAGCACTTGAAGGAGGAGACGCACAATTGATGCGTCTGAAACAGGCGTTGCAAGGGCTGCTGGAGAGTTTATAGGCAACTAGTAGCTGAGGCTTGACATTTAGATTTTCGCTGCTGCAGCATTATTAGAGAGATTTAGCTTACCGTGAACCGCGATCCGCCACAGTAGAGAGTTTTAGCTTACCATGATCCGCGATCCGCTACCGTGATCCGCCACCGCGCATTTCACTGCGCATGCCCAGATCTCTTGACACCGATATAGATGGCGCCACATACTAGATGTCGGTACGTAGACCTGCCTCGTCGGCACCAATCAACTCGGGCGCCCCGCCCACGCACGGTAGCGGGTCACGGTGGCGGATCGCCGATCGCGGTAAGCTAAATCTCTCTAATGGCCCTCTACCGCGCATGGGCGGGGCGCACAAGCTGATTGGTTCCGACGCGGCAGGTCTGTGTGCCGACATCCAGTATGTGGCGCCATCTATCGGCATCAAATTGATCTGGGCATGCGCAGTGGAACGCGCGGTGGCGGATCACGGTAGCGGATCGCGGATCACGGTAAAGTTTCTAATAAAAGTAAGCGGTGCTAGCGCGTTGTATTTTCCAGTCTATAATGCTCAATACGATGAAGCGGCACGCGCACGCTAGGGTACTTCGCTTCATCTTGTAATTTAGCTGCCTGCCGCCTCCGTACTTTCCACACTACAGTGGCTGCCGTCTCTCAATCTAGGCAGATATACGGTGAACTCTGAATTCGAGGCATAGGATATCCTGCCACGTGTTAGGATGCCCTACTGTATTTGTTTTCTGGCGTCTGTGTTTTTGTATGCGTTCCTTATATTGTTCCTATTTAAATCTTCAAATTTTCCTTCGCCTTTAGGAAACTTGCGTCTAAACTCAAGACGAGCGTGGCCAAGAAGCATCGTTTATTGCAAAACAGATGGCTGCAAGAACCAACATCGTGCTTCGTAGTAAGCTAACTAGACAAATCTTCCAAAGCTTTTCCCTCGTGGCATTGCGCAAATGCGCGAAAAAACAACAAATCAAGCTTCCTCTAATTACATTCCTAAGCAGTACCGGCTGCGATGAGGACTTTCTTTTGACTTTGCGCCGGGAATTTCGCTTTGCGGGTTCGCTCGATACAGATAGGGCTATAACTACGCATTCGACAAACTCCAGAGATAGCAAGGATGGGAGACTCGCATTAGAGCCGAAACACATGGTTCGTCGCTCACAAATCCCTACAAATGCTCTTCGGCCGAAATTGGTGCGAATCCCGGATTCTTTGCGCAGGGATCGTTCCATTCTCTTTTCCTTAATTCTGATTAAATGCAGCTCAAGGCATGCCATTGGCAGAGTATTCTGGACGCACGAGGATGAGAACAAACATTTCTTCGTCTTCGGCCAAAAGTAGATTGGTTTGCCTTATTGGGAACTGTAATTTGTTTGGTGCCATTTGTGTTGGCAGTTTCATGAATTTCGATCTGATTTTTTGTACTCTGCTGAAATTAGGCCTGGTTTTTGACGGTCGTCGCTTTTGCTGACGTTAGGCAGATGCATTTGTCGCTAGACTGGAAGCAATCAGCTAAAGTCCTACAAATCTCGCAAACTAATACAGTCGATTTTGCTTTCTGTATCCCATTAGATAACAGAAACCAAAAGCTTTGTGCATGGAGAAATGGGAAAAAAAATGCGCACTGCGGAAGTGATTTTGAGGAAAGTACCTGTTTTCAGTGGTATCAGGCTTTGAAAGAAATTTTTCGAAAACATTACCTATCAAGTGCAGCTTTTGCAATAGACGTCCAGCTTGCATATTACTGTGTTAACACACATGTTCAAAACTAACATTAGTCGCCAATTAGTGAGGCATATCGTTGCGAAGACAATAGGAGAGGCGGTTCGCGTATTATGTATTGAGCAGAGAAAATTGTTTTAATAACTGCCAAATTTTGTATCATTGCAAGGACAACCTCACGCCACTGAGAAAAGAAAAACTTTGGTGGGAAGCAATATTCTCTTATTTTACGCAATGCGTAAATAAAGGGCTTATCAGGCTGGATGGTGGTAAAGCCAGAACGCGCCACGCTGCCTTGGGAAGCAGCTAAAACCATTGAACATCGTCTTCTTAGTGGTATCAAAAAATATGCCACTCAATCTTGTTGGCGGCAGGAGCAGGGTTTGCGCGATAAACTTAAGGCCGCTATATCCGAGGAAGTTCTTGCGAATGTTGCCACCAAGAATGCTAAACAAATGTGCTGAAATGATACAAAAAAATTAGAGATGGAAATCTACAAGCTGGTATGTGCGTGATGAATTTGTAAAAGGTTTCACCCGTGCTTTGTAGTCTCTTGTCTCCGTTTCTGAGTGTGAATTTATTACACGAGATCTTTTTTCTGTGCACTGCTTGATAACTGGTATTCCATTCCCATCACATGCTGTGTGCCTGAGAGTGCAAGTGCCAATGATATAATGCCCGCATAAAAAAAAATATATAGAAAGGTGCCAAAAATACGGCAAAAAAATGTTTGTTCTCTTGTCTCAATGACAGGTTTTTCTATGCTTGTGTCGTATGTTTTGCAGTTCCCCTCTTTTTTCCGCGCAACTTTCTTTTAATCTCTAGTGCGCAGTACGTTTATATTGTGTATACACAAAGCTATGTTGTTGCCACAGACATGACTGTAGTCAAGGACGATGCAAGGTCAAAAAACCGCACAGACAGTTCGTTGTGACAAGAGAAAACGCTCCGTACTTTTTTGACTCGGTGGGACGAGCTTCATATACCGGTGTGATCTGAAATTTATGTTTCGTTCTTTTAAAGAATTTGCGCTAAGTTATAATTTTCATACACTATGATGTTTCAGTGTTTTTTGTTCCAGATAAGAACACTTTGGGCCACCGTTAAGTAGAGACCTGCAAGGTTGGCTAAAGCGTATGTTGTGTTTTCTGTTAAATCGTATGTAATATTGAAGAAGGGAACCATGTAAAATGTTGGTCTAGTATGAAGATAGGAGTTCTTTCTACTGCATGTCAACCAGGACCAACAGCTTGTCTTGTAATGAAGGGAATAAATATTAAAATGAGTTATTTATTTCGCAATTTTCTTAAGGGAAGGCTGCTCTCTTTCAGAGATGTAGCCATGCTGTAACCAAACCTTCTGCGCCCTGACAATTAACTGACAATAATGTAAAATCCATATATGTATAATTAGAAAGGTCGATCAGTGATACCTGTACCGCAGCATGGATTTCGTAATGGGCAGTTCACAAACTCAGTCATCTGTAAATGCTTGGAATGACGGCGGTAACGTATGGTGGCTTCCGGTTTCCGGCAACCTGAAGACCAAAGAAAGACAAATTTTGAGGAGGAGAATCGGCATTTTAAGCTAATCGAAAGCCCGGACATTAACCAATCTTGAAAAATTTTTAGAATGCTGCTCCAGTCACTAATTATCTGCGCCCTCGAGTGCCTCCGACAATCCCGCTTAAACTTTGGGCTTGAATACAAACCAAATGTAGAATGACTCATCATGAATTTTAGCCCATTTTCGCGTCTCTCATAGCCTGAGTCGCTTTGGGGCGTTAAACCCCAGAAAACAATTTTAGCCCATTTAGACACGGAAGTGTTGAAGGCTCAAACAGTTGAACTCTAGTGGCAAGGCAGGATTGTCGGCGAATAACTCAAAATAGAAGGTAAATACTTGTCTCCTAAATACAAATCTAATGTGATTTAAAGTTAGGCCTGCACGTATATAACCTCTTGTAAAGCTCTCCTATGAAAGCGGCCTCCTAATGTAAGCTCCACTAAATTCTGCGGTTGGGAAAATCGAACTGCAGCTGACGTGACGTAATGGCCGACATGGAGTCGAGCATAGCTTAGGAATTAGCGCTCCGCAAACGGCAGCGTTAGAAAGTGGAGCCAACAAAGCGTGGCAGAAACTAGTGCTTGCAGAGTTCAACCCTCTCCTTTTACGCGTGTTGGCTAATGGACCCTGCGGCGGTGTGGACTCGGGGCCGCGCCCGCGTTTTCGCTAGGGAAAAACTGATTGCCTAGCTCTGCTCTTTTGAGCGTTAAACTATCATGTCTGCAGAGAGCTAACAGTTGGCAAAAATGGCTGGAAAAGTTTTGTTTGACTAGACCCTGGGAGATTTCTTGTTGTCGGAGATGGGTGCGCTGAAGCTTAGGGATGTTTGCTTTCTCCCCGTTCGCAGAGCTTTTCGGTAATATTCCGAGAACAGCTAGCTGCCTATGTTATAGAGTGAAAACAATGTTCGGCACCGGGTCTGTTATTTAGGACGGCTAGGGCTAGCAGGGAACATGCTGTTCTATTGCGTTGTGCAGTAGAAAATATTTCGTCATTGTATTCATGAGCCTTTCATCTCAGAATGCTTTTTTTTTTTCTTTTGACGACTTCCAATTCGAGCCGTGTATTGTGGTCTCCACTGATCAACGCTGTGAGCCTTATATTCGAAAACTTTGAAAATTTGAGAAGCTTTTCTTAGGTATTTCGGCCACTCTGTTAAGGCGTGCTAGTTTATACTTATGATTTTCATTTGAAAAGCGTGTCAGTTAGGAGCGGAAGTTCTGTCGCCGATGTATCGATTGGTCAAGAAAACTTGCGCTACACACACACGTGGACGCATTTTGTAACAACAGGTCTCAATGGTTCCAAGCGCATTGACCTCGAGGCCCTCTTACGCGTTGAAAAGCTCCTCATATTTAATTAGTAGCATTTTCTTAATCTGTTACTAACTGCTTTTCTCAGTTTGACGCTTATGTAAACATTGTTTCCACAGTCAAGTCACTTCAGAGGCTATATGCCTTACTATAGTTGGCCGAAAAAAGCCCGATTGGTCGCACTGAAGAAATGTGCGCCCATTTAATAGCGGCTTTAGAAAAACTCCCTGGCCATTGCAGCTGTGTACGATAGTGCGGCCAGGACCAATTTTGATTTCTTTCACAAAAACTGCTGCCCTTTTTCTCTTTGGCTGGAGAGCACGTTGTGTGCAAAATTGTCATAGGTTGTTGTTACGTTCATAAAGGGTATCTTAACCATAATTTTGAGCGGAAAGTCATTGCGAAAGAGGTTGGAAAAGATACTAAATGCGTAATCATTAATCTCTCAGCCGGCTTTTCAAGGAATGTTTTTCGGACTTTCTTGCTTGGATTCCAGCATTGTTAATGCGTTTTGCCGCTCATGCGTGTGAACATGTACGCGTACAGTGCTTCCGCTTCTTTTTTGAAGCGTAGCAGGAAACAACTCCTCCTGTTTTCTAACTATGAAGGGAAAAGCTATGTTCCTTAGAAACCTATTATTGATGTAAAATACAGGTTATCGATTGCCATGCAGCTTGGTGCATGAGCCTTGATTCGATGTTATCATGTGAGGTGTATGCGGGGCCGCTGGACGAGGTTCGAAAAAGCGGAGGCGAAATATTAAGGATAACTGTGTTTTTTTGTTCCATACTATCAGCGACCAGTAGCCATAATAATACTCAGAAGACTAGCGAGTTATGCGTCCGGCAACGTTTGTGGTGTCCCAGTGCGTGACGTACGGTTAGAAACAGCGAAAATAAGGCCATGTGGCGGATACCAGGATTCCAGTAAGCATGAGCTATCATAATCCTTGCTTGGTACAACGCACCCGTGTGTTCATACACATTGTCTGACGTTCAGGCATAGGCGTAATAGCAGTTGGCATGCAGCACGGTATGGGTTGAAAAGAAGGCCTACTTTGGCTATCGGTGCCATCAAAACATTGCTATTAGAGCATAAGATCGACATTATACAGAGAGCAATATATATTGGTCAGCTAGCCGTCGCGACCTTTTCATAATAGAGACGTTCCATACAATAAAACAGCAGAAGTCTGAGACGCTTTTATTGTGTTTAGACTTCTGTACTTGGAGGATACGCGGTTATACCACTACGCACTAAGTGCGACTGCTTCAGGATTAGTACTTATATTAGTGAAATATTGTGCAAGAAAGGTGAGAACGTGAGGAAGGAATGAACCATACTAAATAGCCTTACCAACACGCACGTCCAACTCGCTCTAGTGCAGTTGCATTTATTTCTCTATAGGATGCAAAGAACATATACAGGTATCACAGCATCATTACAGCAGGCAGGCTGTATAAGCCGTCTGAAATGTTTCAAACACATTTCGGTAATTTTGTTTCCTTCTTCTTCCTTTTCTTTTTTAATTTAAACGCTTCGGTTATTTCGATGTTGCTTCCAGCTGTACTGCTCGCAGGGGAGCATGTCTATAAGAAGAGAATGCTTAGTTAGGAGGAAAAACACTTCTCTGATGGCCGCATTATTTTCTTGTTCCATCAAATGCATGGACTGAGGGCGCCGCTTTCACTCTAGAATTAGAACATCATCTTTTTTGTCCAAAGCTAAACATGATTTCAGCTTCTGTTAAACAAAACCTTAGTAATAATTAGTACGGTCTGTCACTGAATAGACGAGCAATAAAAAATATAAAAATACAGCATAATACAATAGAGGTTCACGCTTTGCAAGCACTCATGCCAGGAAGGTGCAGCAGCGGCAACGGGATGAAAAACTTCATCACTGTGTTTTGATGACTGGTGCAAAATTAATATCAGCCCTGCATTCTCTAGAACAGACATATTGACACGCAGCATTCTTTATCTCCCCTCTGCGCTGGAGGGGGCGCTACGAGCGGCTGAGTCGAGCGGACGCGTCTCACATCGCCTCTGCGGTTTTTCGATGCTTTCTGCGGATTTAAGTCTGCGTCTTCAGAAACTTTTGCGGGGACCGACGCCGGAAGTCTGCAGGACTACCGGGATAACAAATCCACGGCAATTGAACTGACGTTTTGTGCTTGACGCCAGCTTGACGACCAAGCTAAGCCTAACGTCGACTCCGGCGAGGCAAGTCACCGGCCTCTTGTGGCCCAGGACTGCGCTCGGAGGCCGACATGGAAGTTACCGTTGAAGGTGAGACGCTATCGCCTGAGGACTTTTCTATCCAAGCCGGATGGTTCACGATTGATAAGTCAAAACGCAGCGCTCGTAAGAGCGACAGCCATGAGGCAGGGGGACGCCAGGATGGCGTTCCGAACGAAGGAAGACGGCAAGATGGTCAGCGAGGGGCTGCCAACTCAGCTAAGACGGAGGGCAGGAAGATGGCAATGCGTTCGGTGGAAACGCAGCACGTTCGTCTTCCCCCCGGACTACATAAAGTCGTCATTAGACAGAAAGGAGGACTTCGAACGCTCTCAGCATGCAAAACTGAGACTGTCTCTGACATCGTGAAGTCGGCGGCAGGTATTGCGGCGGCTGACGCAAGAGATGATATCGTCCTTCTGAATCAGAAGCAAACACAATTCTGGTAGGCACCGACAGCTCTGAACGGGTGCGGAAGTATATGAATATTGGGCATCTCACTTTAGGGACGGAAAAACTTGAAAAGTTTGCATATCTTGTGACGCCAGATGGACACGGCAAAGGAGTCATTCACGGAGTTCCGCTGACTCACACGATTGAACGGGTGCGTGAGAACCTGACCAGCAAGTACAACCCTGAGATTGTCGGGGTTAGAAGATTAGGAAAAGACTCCGGCTCTATTCTGCTGCTCTTCGGAGATGAAAAGGGGCCATATTGGATCTATTACGCGAGCACCCCCTTTCGGTGCCTATTATATAAGAAAAAGTACGAAGTGTGTTTCAAGTGTGTCCAGCTCTGACATCGCGCTGATGTCTGCCCGAACGCAGGCGTGGTCAAATGTCGAGGATGTGGCTTGGACAACCCAACGCCAGACCACTCGTGTGAACTTAAGTGTGCTCTTTGTGGCAAGGGACATGAACTGGGACACAAAAAGTGCCGTGAGATGTATAGGATTCCTTACATACTCAAAAAATGCCAGTGGGAGAAGAAGACCCAAGACAAGACTGCAAATTCATCAGAGAATACATCAAACCGGCGGAGCCGACCTAGTACCAAGGAGGACGATGGCTATCGCGGCCGCTCGGTCTCCTTCCCTCGTCTCGGGTCACGGGGCCATTCCAGCTCTAGGGACCGTTCCGGCTCCAGGGGCCGTTCAGGATCCAAGACCCACTCTGGTTCCAGGACCGGGTCCCAGTCCAGGGGCCGCTTGAGCTCCCAAGGGCGATCACCGTCGGTGTCTTCAGCCAAGAACAAGACGGCAGCCGACCATAAAGAGGTGAGCTGGGTAGGTAGATCCTCCCAAAATAATTCGGATAAGGGGGCAGATGAGCTCCTGCAATTGAGAAAGATGGTTTAGACCCTTACTGACACCGTAAGGAAACTTACTAAAAAAAAACAGAACAGTTAGAGAAGGAAAATTCAGAACTCCGGAAGATGGGCCAATCCCGGCTTACTCAACAACCAAAGATAACGCATGCACTGGTGGAGGCGGCGGCCGGTGTCAGTGATGCCTCGGTGGCGTCACCATCGCTTCCCCCGCCTACAAAAAAGAGGACATGTGACAACACGCAGCCCGAGCTCACGCTCGCAGAGGTATGCAGGAGGCTAGAGGACCAAATTGACGCCCAGGTTCAGGTCACAGATAACAAAATTCAGGCACAAATTCAGTCCATTTTTAACGTTGTTCAGAAAATCACTACAGAAACCAAAAGGCTAGGAAACGAGCTGTTAGCTATGAATGCGTGGCGGCAGGCCGTAGAGAATAAGACAGACGCTATTACGATAACCCTTCAACTTCAAAATGGCCAGGCAACATAAGGACAATAGATATACGCTCTGGCAGTGGAACTGTCGGGGATACCACCGGAAGCGAGCAGTTCTTCAACAACTCCTCATTGGTAAAGACTGCCCGGACGTGATTGCTCTTCAGGAAACTGGGGGGACTGCAAAATTATCAGGCTATCAATCTTTTAATACCTCTGGCGAGAAGGCGGGAGTTACCACCCTCGTCAAAAGGAACATAACGGCTATTGCGCATGACACGGGGATCAGTCACGTAGAGCACGTTCTTCTAGAACTCATTCCGAGTAATAAAATTAACATCAGCCTATTTGTGCTGAATATATACAGCAGTCCAAAACAAAGAAAGACTCGCTTCGGGTCGCTTCATCAAAAAACTCTACGCATTGCTAACAAACAAGCGGTGGTGGTAATGGGGGACTTAACGCCCATCACGCTGCTTGGGGGTACCAGAGGGAATGTGTCAAGGGTAGAGAGCTCTGGCTCGATATGAAACAAGGGGCCCTTACCCTACTCACGGACCCTCAGTCTCCCACTAGAACGGGAAATAGCGTCAGTACGGACACATCTCCGGACCTCACCGTTGTTAAGAACGTCGGCAGCGCAAACTGGGTTAACACTCAAGAAAATTTAGGCAGTGATCACTTTATTTTGGAAACGGTAATTACTGCTGGGCCCTATAAACGCCCAGGCCGACGTCACTCACTCGTCGAGTGGGACGCCTTCCGAAAAATCTGGGAACAGAGTGCTAACACCACAGAAATTGATGACATTGAAGAGTGGATAAGGCAGCTCCAATTGCACGCTCGTAAAGCGACCAAGACTGTAGCGGAGGACTCAGGCCTAGAAACAATGGACACCCGCCTCCTCCATATGTGGCAAGCCAAAACCAAAAGCGACTTAAAAGTCAAAAGTGGAATCGTAACTTTCGCAGAAGGATAGCAAAGCACAACAAAGAGATAGAGGAATATGCGCTCAAACTTTCAAGGCAAAACTGGGAATCGCTATGCGACAAAATGGGCGGGAATATAAGTCTGGCCCGCACATGGAGTTTACTCAGATACCTCCTAGACCCTGACGGGTGTAAAATGGCCCATAGGCAAAACCTCCAAAAGATCCAGCATAAACATGAGGGCACAGAGCAAGAGCTGCTCGATGAGATTCGCTCTAAGTACATAGGGAACACCGAGAAGGTACCTCTGCATGGTTACTGTGGGATACCCAACGATCGCTTGGACGAACCCATTACTGAATCCGAAGTGCGAGCAGAGCTTGCTAGATTAAATACTAATTCAGCGCCCGGCCGGATGGGTTAAGCAACAAATTGCTCGGAAATCTCGATGACAACTCTATAACAGCTCTCACTGCCTAC
Organism: Amblyomma maculatum; assembly: GCF_055883805.1. NCBI lineage: Eukaryota > Metazoa > Arthropoda > Arachnida > Ixodida > Ixodidae > Amblyomma > Amblyomma maculatum. Next base: position 688,234 of record NC_139354.1, read on the forward strand.
ATGCAGAAATGTTGAGAGGCGGGTGAGATTCCTAAGCAGTGGAAGTCGGCTAAGGTGGTACTTATTTCTAAACCGGGGAAATCTCTGTCGATCGAGAATCTAAGGCCTATATCCCTAACCTCCTGCGCAGGGAAATTGATGAAGCATGTAGTACAGGCACGTCTCAACAACTACATGGAAGACCACCATCTTTATCCTATCTCCATGGTGGGATTCAGGTCTCATTTCTCAACGCAGGACGTGATGCTGTAACTAAAACATGAAATTCTGGACTCACAAACGCGGGACACGAAGGTCATCCTGGGTCTTGACCTGGCGAAGGCTTTCGATAACGTCACGCAGAAGGCGATCCTGGATAGTCTCAGTCTCCTGGGAGTAGGCCCGAAAACCTACAACTATGTTAAAAATTTCCTTTCCGACAGAGTGGCCCAAATTAACTTTGGGGAAAGTAAATCAGACTACATAGAGCTAGGTAGCAAGGGGACCCCGCAGGGATCTGTACTGTCCCCGCTTCTATTCAACGTGGCCATGATCGGGCTTCCTAGCAAACTAGCAGCGATTGAAGGTCGCAGTCATTGCATGTATGCGGATGACATTACTATCTGGATTGGCAAAGGAACCGACGGTCAAATAGAGGAGACTCTCCAAATGGCCATAGGAGAAGTTGAAAAGTACGTAAATGATAGGGGACTTAGGTGCTCCCAGCAAAAATCGGAAAAGCTTTTTTACCAACCAAAGAAGAAATCACGGTCGGATCCCCCGCGGATATCTCTTAAGGCTCAGGGACTCGATATCCCGACGGTGGACAGGATTAGAGTCTTAGGGCTGTACATTCAAAACAACGGTTTCAATGGAGAAACAATAAAAAGTTGGAGATATGCACGCAACAGACTATGCGGCTCATCCGCAGAATCGCAAATAGGCGTTATGGTATGAAAGAAACGAATCTAATCAGATTAGTTCAAGCCTTAGTAATAAGTAAGGTTGCTTACGTAGCTCCTTTCCTTAATCTGAAGGCAGCGGAGAAGTCCAAGCTGGAAGGGATCATTCGCAGAAGTGTCAAGCAGGCGATGGGTTTACCAATTCAGACCCCCACCGCAAAACTTTTAGAACTAGGTCTTCACAACACACTGGATGAAATTGTGGAAGGCGTGACAATCTCGCAGTGCGAAAAGCTGTCGGGAAGCGTTACAGGCAGGAAATTCCTAGCGAAACTAGGAATAAATTACAAGAGTCAGCGAGGTCCGAAAGTGGACATGTTTAAGAGCGTGCGCGATAGGCTGATGATTCCACCACTACCGAAAAACATGCATCCCGTCCACCACAAGGATCGCAGAGAGAAACGGCTGAAGCCCTCGGCAAATGTTTCAAAAACTATCCGATAGAAGACGTGGCCTACGTGGACGCAGCTAATTGCGGGAAGGGGAGAATGGTGATAGCGGTAGCTAGCGCCGAGACATATCTCCGAGCCGGCGCCTCGATCACGACGGGCAGTCCTGAAATTGCAGAAGAAGCCGCCATCGTACTTGCAATAGTGGGCACGGATGCGTCAACGATAGTCAGTGACTCAAAGGTACCAGTGATGAACTTTGCCAAGGGGAGGGTCTCCCCTCTGACGAACGCAATCCTGCGGACTGCAAGGGACGACCGCAAAATTCGCATAGTCTGGACACCTGCACACGCATCCCTGGCTGGAAATGAAGCAGTTCACGAACTGGATCGAGGTCTTGCTTTCCGAGCCAGTGGCCCTACCGAGGGCGTCGCAGACAGGGATCGTCTTGTGTGTTACAGAGAGATCCGCCACTGATAAATTATTGACAGAGTCAAGCCACCTCTTGGCGCCGTCTTCAAACTTATACGTTTCCGAACCCGGTTATGTGGTCGTTATTATCCGGGACAATATTAAAACGAGTGTAAGCAATGTAAGGCCAAAGCGGATCTCAACCATATTCTCTGGAAATGCCCTTTTGCCCCCCTGGAGGGACACAAAATAAGGTCACTGGAACAATGGGAGGCTCTCCTACTCAGCTCCGATCCGGAGACTCAAAAGTCATCCCACTGGCCGCAAACGCCGCCAGGAGCCAAGGCCTTCTGGCCGTCGTTTAGGCGAGGGGCCTATATGCCCTTCAGACTGTTGGCAATAAACGTTTTACAATCCAAAAAAATCCCTCTGCGCTGATTGCGAGCGTGTGCCTCCTCGAGGCGAAGAAACCGACGTTCGTCTCCTCGAGGCGAAGAAACTGAAGTTCTTCTGTTTTAAGCGGGCCTGCTAGTTTCCTGCCGCACTGTGACCTCTGTAACTCCTGTGTCCCGCGGTGACTTCTGATAAGACTTCGCACCGTGACGTCTGGTGGAGGTGCTGGGCACCGATTCCAGTACCTCTCGCTATTACCGACGAATGGGTCTGCCGGGATTTAGCGCCGACGCGCGAAAGCCGCAGCGTGGTGAACGGCCCCCTGCCATTGACGCGTACTTGGCTGAAGCATCCGGAACGCCCTATGACTACTCGCGGTCGTCTTCACCGCGCCAATACTCCTCGCAGACACGTGGTAATGCCGGCCTGACGCGGGTCCGCTCCCCTAGCCCCCATCGGGAAAACTAGACGCGGCAACCTTTGGAGGGAAGGTTGCTCATCGACGAAATTCTCAAGCTCCTCCACCGCTGCAACCGGATGGTCACTCCATTTCACGACGACACGACGCGCCCCACAATGATCCGCTGCCTCGGCGCTCCAGTTCTCCGACGACACGAAATCAGCTAGTACCACACCGCAGCCGTGACCGGACCCCGCGACGTTCTGGCAACACCACAGCCGTAACCGCCGACCTGAACATTTCAGTGGACGGAACCGACGTGACAGCGCTTGTGGATACCGGAGCCGATTATTCTGTTATGAGTGGGTGTCACCCGTTAATAATTAGGGGGTATTATTAACGATGCGCCCTTAACGGTGCGCACACTCCCAGACACCCTTAGAGTGAGTGGGGGTAGCTGTTCCGGTCGCGAAGGAGATGCCCTCGACCTGCGTGGCAAGCTCAGCCGGAATCCAACTACCTAGTAGTGACAGAAGGGGGTGGCCGTTTGGTGCCCAGCTGTCGCCAGTTCAAACCAGAGTGAGGATCGGAGTCAGAAGTAACAAACAAAACACAATTTATGTAGAGCAAGAGACGATACAAATGAATACACAAGATCACTTGAAATACAACAGACGAGAGGTTCACAGAATACAAACGCTAAGCATGCAACTACAGAATGATTCAATAACACAGAGGCTTTCCAACAGATCAAACACGAGAGAGTTACATAAACAAACACCAAATTGTTCACCGGGCACTGTTGCAGTCCGACGCCTCAAGAGTCACGATGTGGCCGCCATACGAGACGAGCGGCGCTCCATTGAAAGTCCGTGGGCTTGCCAGCAGCGGGTGATCCCCGGGAGTCCAGCCGAAGCACAGGCGAGCACGTCGCAAAACAATGACGAACTGACTGACTCAACAAGCGGCGCGGTCGCTTTAAATAGGGCGCGCCGCGTCTGTTTGTTAGCACGCGTCAAAGCTAGCGCGCACACACACATAGCTTCGCTGGTTATAGCTCCCTCTTCTCCTCCCGTCCAGCCGCGCGTCATCATTGCCTAGGTCCCATAGAAGATTCCGGAATTTTCTGGCGTATTCCAGTCCGATGAACCACCGTCCTCCCCGGGCAATGGGAAAGAGGGTGACGGCAACGCGTACAAAGCTACGCGCTCTCCCGCGCGGGGAAGGAGGCTTTTCTCTCCATGCTTTTGCACGCGACGCCGCGCGGGCCTCGCGCCGTACCGGCTTGATGAAAATGTGCGCCGATTTCGTGACACTGCCCCTCCCTTAAAGAATATTGTCCCACAATATTCACAACAACCGCGAACATCGCGCGCACATGCATGCGCTCACAAATATATGGGGCGAATGTCCACACATTGCACAAATTTCACAACTGCCATAACACATTACAAAATTCACACATCAATGCCATGATGTTCACAAACATAGTACCACACTGTTGTCGGATACACATAGGATTCAACAACACACAACGTTTCAAATGCGAAGCGCACAAACCTAAGTTTCCGTCACAAACATAGCACCACACTGTCGTCAGATACACATAAGAATCATCAACGCACAGCTTTTCAAATGCGAAGCGCACAAACCTAAATTTCCGAGCGTAATTCTAACCCGCGATCAGTGCGTGACACGCTTCTGTCCGCCAGGAATTATGCCTTCGCTCTAGGCTCTCGCATTTGAGACGCTTCTGTGTTCCCCAATCGGGCTACTGAAAATTCCCTGAGGCATGACTTATAGTCCCCTTGCAAATCACACAACCAATGTGTGCCGATAATTGCCCCTACAACCAGTAGCGCCGACGGATACACGGGAACCTGTGCCAACGCGCACAGACCAACAAAAAATCACTGCAATAGTGTTCTTTCCTAGGCACCGGTATTCCTTCCGCTGAAGGTGAAATATCCCAAGTAACGCCCCCATAAGTAGGACAAACACTTGGGCTACCTGCATCAACGACGGCCTAGGCATTCCTGACTTAATTTTCTGAGCCGTCCCTTTCTTTTCGGTTTCCTCCTGAGAGGCTTTCTTTTGTTTATTCCTGTCTCGAGGCTTTTCTTCCGGCCTCTCATGGCCTTGCTTTCCTCGCCTTGCCTTTTTCTTTTTAGATTCCTTGCAGCGCACAGGCGCGGGACTTTGATCAGGATCCTCGGGAAATGTGGCGCCCTTGATATTTCCCAACACCAAATCGTAGATAGGGCGTTCCATGCAAAGGGCTGTCAGTTTTCCAGAATAATATGGCGTCTGCACTTCCAATTTTGCCTCAGGTAGCAGCTGAATAGAGCCGTCAATCAGCCTCACAGGGAATTTCTCACCAGTCAGAATGGGTACAAGCGTCCCCCGGCCTGGCGCTCGGCTTTTCCAGGGGTGTGCGTTTGGGAGAAGCTCCGTAAACCCCGCTGCGCGCCCCTCCTCCGCAGTGGGCCCAAACCCAGTTTCGAACCTCGCAGCCTGCATAGGTGGTTCTGTTTGTCTTTCAAAGGTACTTCCTTTGACCCCTCACCTGAAGTGCTCCCTTAGAGCCTCAGCTCCGCAAACCCCGCTGCGCTCCTTCTGGGGCAAAATAGTTTCGAACATTCAGCCTGCAAAGGTGGTTCGAGTTACCGTGTTTCACGGGGTTCAAAACTGAAAACGAGTCGTGTCCTGCACACGCGAAAACTCAGAAAATGCCTTGTTTCAAGTGCGAAACGCTTTAAGCCAGCGTGTCGAAAGACGTAAAGGTTCACTGTCACTGATGAAGTTCACTTCTCAGAGATCACTGCAGTCCCACGGCAAGTCCGGATTTCCGCCAGGCCGGGGGACGCTTGTACCCATTTTTACCGGTGGGTGTCCGGCGGCGGGTTTCGAACGAACCACCTCCCGCAGCCGAGACGGACGCCCTAACCACTAGACCTGTATCTCGTAGCACAGAAACTGACTTTCTTCCTATCTTTCCCTTCGAAACCGGCATCCGATTCACCGCAGATCCAGGTTGCGCGTGTACTACGGCGTTCACCACCCGGATTTCCTTGTCCTTTTTACGATTAACAACCTTCTCTGCTTCCTCCTCCTCTAGGTCGTGCACCACGCGGACTTTCCTGCCGTTCTTAAGCTGAACAAAGCCATCGGCATCTTCTTCCTCCAGGCGATATTCCGACTCTGACGGAGTCTTTGCGCATGCCGCCTGCGGTGCTGCCTTGTCAGCGTCGGGACACAACATCGCTTTGTGGCCCTTCTGTCCGCATTTCCAACATGCGGATGGATTGTTGGTTGCGAGTTTGCGGCAGTTAGGTGCGATGTGGCCTAGTTGTCCGCAGAGATAGCACCTCGGGGTTGACTTTACGATAGGTTGTGTCTGTCGGAAATCGGGCTTTTGAGGGGTTTCAAAATTTACAATTTTGCTCAAATTTTCGCCTCCCTGGGCTTCCAAATACTGGTCTGCAAGTTCCATCATTTCTTCCAGGTTATTCGCTTTTCTTTCTTTTAAATAAAGCGACAGACCAGGGTGACAGCTGCCCAGGAATTGCTCCTTAATTAGGAGTTCGCGAAGTGCGCCATACTCTAGTTTAATTTTTGAGAGTTCAGTCCAGCGGTCGAAATAATGACTCAGTCGCGCAACATACTGTGTTGCCGTTTCACCGTCCATAGGTTTTCCAGTCCTGAACTTCTCACGAAACCCATCCGTCGTAAATCTAAACCTTTTAAGTAACGCAGCTTTCACTTCGTTATAGCTGCCTGCATCCTCAGGAGGAAGTCTTCCAAACACACTTAATGCTTCGCCTCTGAGGCAACTGCTCAAGATGGTAGCACATTCACTGTCTGTCCAATTTGCATTTATGGCGATCCTTTCGAAACGCAAGAGGAACGCGTCGAGATCGTCTCTTCTCTCGCCGTATTTCGGAATCAATTTACTTGCGTCTATCCGCAAGCTGTTATGTCCTTCACTGGAGCTATGCACTTCAGCTAAACCGTTGTTGTTCCCTGAGTTTTGGAGCTGAAGTTTTATAGTCAGTAATTCCTTTTCTCGCTGAAATTCCTCTTCCCGCTCCTTTCGAGCCTTCACTCTTTCTTCCTCGGCTTCCTTTCGAGCCCTCTATTGTTCCTCCTCGGCTTCCTTTCGAGCCCTCTCTCGTTCCTCCTCGGCTTCCTTTCGAGCCCTCTCTCGTTCCTTTTCTTCTCTCTCTCTCTTCTTTTTCCCTCTCTTTTTCCTCTTTTTCTCTCTGGCTAACCCATTTGCGCAGTTCGGCACCGGACAACCCCAGCTGGGTGCCAGCCTCAATCAACTCTTTCAGATTCATCTCTGAAGCGCGAACTGTTTGGGCGTAGCCTTAAGTCTGCTTAGCGAACCTCGCCTAAACGCTTCCGCGCGGCCCTACCTCTCGCTACCGCTCTGCTGCTACACTGTTTACGACCTCTTCGTAAACTCTTCCAACTCTTTCTCCGTCCTCAGAGCTTGAGTGCACCAAACGTCCTGTCGCGGACGCCAGAATAATTGTCACCCGTTAATAATTAGGGGGTATTATTAACGATGCGCCCTTAACGGTGCGCACACTCCCAGACACCCTTAGAGTGAGTGGGGGTAGCTGTTCCGGTCGCGAAGGAGATGCCCTCGACCTGCGTGGCAAGCTCAGCCGGAATCCAACTACCTAGTAGTGACAGAAGGGGGTGGCCGTTTGGTGCCCAGCTGTCGCCAGTTCAAACCAGAGTGAGGATCGGAGTCAGAAGTAACAAACACAATTTATGTAGAGCAAGAGACGATACAAATGAATACACAAGATCACTTGAAATACAACAGACGAGAGGTTCACAGAATACAAACGCTAAGCATGCAACTACAGAATGATTCAATAACACAGAGGCTTTCCAACAGATCAAACACGAGAGAGTTACATAAACAAACACCAAATTGTTCACCGGGCACTGTTGCAGTCCGACGCCTCAAGAGTCACGATGTGGCCGCCATACGAGACGAGCGGCGCTCCCTTGAAAGTCCGTGGGCTTGCCAGCAGCGGGTGATCCCCGGGAGTCCAGCCGAAGCACAGGCGAGCACGTCGCAAAACAATGACGAACTGACTGACTCAACAAGCGGCGCGGTCGCTTTAAATAGGGCGCGCCGCGTCTGTTTGTTAGCACGCGTCAAAGCTAGCGCGCACACACACATAGCTTCGCTGGTTATAGCTCCCTCTTCTCCTCCCGTCCAGCCGCGCGTCATCATTGCCTAGGTCCCATAGAAGATTCCGGAATTTTCTGGCGTATTCCAGTCCGATGAACCACCGTCCTCCCCGGGCAATGGGAAAGAGGGTGACGGCAACGCGTACAAAGCTACGCGCTCTCCCGCGCGGGGAAGGAGGCTTTTCTCTCCATGCTTTTGCACGCGACGCCGCGCGGGCCTCGCGCCGTACCGGCTTGATGAAAATGTGCGCCGATTTCGTGACAGTGGGCCTTTCGCCGCCACTCTGAAAAAGGTGACTACACCCTGGACAGGCCCACAAATTCGTACTGCCGGAGGCCACTTGATAACGCCGACCGGTACCTGCACTTCTAGGGCAACAGTGCAAGATGAAACGTACTTAGCGACCTTCGTCGTACTTGTCCAGTGTTCCCGCGACGTCATCCTTGGCATGGATGTCTTAGCAGAGAATGGAGCCGTTATCGACCTGCAGACTAAGTCAGTGACCTTATCGACCATAGAGTTTCTTACTCTTACCTAGAGGGAAAGCTGTGCTGCCGTCTATGGGAGTTTACATGGCGTTTCCAGACGGCCAGTTCAGCCACCATGGGCGCTCAAAGCATCATGGGCCGGAGAGCTACCGAGTGCAGAACTACAACTTTTGGCCAAAACTAGCTCAAACATAAACGTTGTTCTACAGAGAATAATGTCCTAAGATTGAATATTGTGACTATAAATTACAAAAAGAGAGAGAAACAGCATGTCAGTGTGAGATTTATCCAATATAAGCGATGGCTCTTTCTCCTATTGGCTTAGCTTTGAGCAGCACAAATACCAATATTTCGTACTTAATATGCAAACTTTGAAATAAAAAAAATGTTATGAAAATATTTATCGTTGTGCAATCACTTAAGGAAGTTTTTAGCGGCATTTCGGGAAACAGAAACCATTTATTGGCGACGTATGCTTTTGCGCCTTCGCTACTATGGCTTTCGCGGTCTATGTACACACCTTCAGATGATGATGATGACGAAAAAGAAACATCGCAGTAACGCCACTCCACGTACCCGAGAAAAACCGACTGTCCCGCAACAAGTAGCACACCGGCCCATGATTCTTAGCGCGCCCATGGTGGCTGAAGTGCAGCGCCCTCAGCTTTCCCTCTAGGTAGTGTAAGGAACTCTATGTTATCGACTGAGAACGCAATACACAGTGCTTCAGAGCGACCGACAGCACTGCACATCCTTGATGATCATGTCACTATTCCGCCCCATTCCAGTGTGATGACGTCTGTGGCTGCGAATACACTGCGAAACTTTGAAGGTGTCGTGGAGAGCAAACAGATCTTGTTTTTCGAACGCATTCTTGCTGTAGCCAGAGGAGTCGTTCGCCTCGAAGACGACAAAGCAGATGTCCTACTCACAAATTTTGGCGGTGAGCACCAGCATTTAAGCTCTGGGACCGTAGTGGCCCATATTTGCGGTATCACGCATGTTCGAAAAGCCTCTGTACTTGCGACGCTGTTATTGACCGAGACGGAGAGGCCTACCACCGATTTACACTTCGACATTAACCCTGCGCTTTCTCAACTGCAGCATCGCCAAGTGAACCAGCTCCTTCAGCGCTATCGGGCGACCTTCTCCAACTCTTCACGTGTTGGCAGAACCGATCTCGCCAAGCATCGCATTATCACGGATGATACCGTGCCACCTCTCAGACAGTCACCTTACCGAGTGTCTCCGACTGAACGCGCCGCTGTCACCCGCCAATTGAGAGAGATGCTTCGCGGCGATGTCATCCAGCCCTCGCGGAGTCCATGGGCTGCACCTGTCGTTCTTGTGAAGAAAAAGGATGGTACGCTGAGGTTTTGTGTGGATTACCGCCGGCTAATCAAAGTTACAAAGAAAGACATCGATCCCCTGCCACGCATCGACGATGATCTGGATCGTCTCTGCTCCGCGAAATATTTCTCTTCAATGGACTTGAAATCCGGATACTGGCAAATAGAGGTAGATGAGAGGGACCGCGAGAAAACGGCGTTTATTACTCCGGATGGGCTCTATGAGTTCAAAGCTTTGGTCTCTGCTCTGCGCCGGCTAATTTCCAACGGCTTATGGACACCGTACTTGCAGATCTCAAGTTGCGACATGTCTCGTTTACCTTGACGACGTTGTGGTCTTCGCTCCAATGTTTGAGGAGCACATTCGGCGCCTTGAAACTGTTTTGCGAGCCATAACATCCTCTGGTCTTACGTTAAAGAACGTGAAGTGTTATTTTGCTCACACGGAGCTCAAGTTCTTGGGGCTCGTGGTAAGCCACGCTGGTGTCCTGCCGGATCCAGAGAAAACGATAGCTATTGCCAACTTCCCTCCCCCCCTAAGACCAGAAAGCTGTTCGACGATTTCTTGGCTTATGCGCCTACTACCGGCGCTATGTCGCTAAGATTTCGCTCGACTCGCCGAGCCCCTAACACGTCTGACAAAGAAAGACACGCCTTTCACTTGGGACACACCACAGGAACAAGCATGCAAAGAGCTTCAACGCCGCCTACAAACACCTCCCATATTGGCTCACTTCGACGAAAACGCCGACACGGAGCTTCAGACCGATGCAAGCAACATAGGCCTGGGCGCCGTTCTAGTTCAAGTCCAGGGCGGCCAAGAACGTGTGATCGCTTACGCCAGTCGCTGTCTATCTAAAGCGGAATCGAACTATTCTGCAACAGAGAAAGAATGTCTAGCTATTGTGTGGGCGACGTCGAAATTCCGGCCATACCTTTATGGGAAACCATTCAAGTTAGTGACTGACCACCATGCCCTATGCTGGCTTGCAACCCTAAAGGACCCTTCAACCCGTCTTGTAAGATGGAGTCTACGATTGCGGGAATTCGACATAACTGTCACGTAAAAATCTGGCCGTCAGCATTCGGACGCCGACTGCCTCTCACGGGCCCCTGTAGATCCCCCCGCAGATGAAATTCCTGATGAGGCCATTCTGTTAAATGCCATCAGCACAGAGTGTCTCGCTGAAAGACAATCTGCAGATCCCGAACTTCGTCACATCATGGACCATCTAAACGGTGCATGTACAACCGCTCCGAGAGCTTTCAAGCGTGCTCTGTCATCGTTATGTGTGCGCAATGGTGTCCTCATGAAGAAAAACTTTTCCACCAGCCAAACGCCGTACCTGATTGTTGTACCTATGTGTCTACGTGATGAAATCTTACAAGCTTGCCACGATGAACCAACCTCTGGACATTTGGGAGTCACCAGCACGCTTGCAAGGCTTAAGGAAAAGTACTACTGGCCTCGACTTAACTCAGACGTTTCACACTATGTGAAAACGTGTCACAGCTGTCAGCGTCGTAAGGTGCCGCTGACTAAGCCCACCGGACTCTTGAAGCCAATAGACCCACCATCGAGGCCTTTCCAGCAGATTGGCATGGACATGCTGGGACCATTTCCCCTTTCACACTCCGGTAACCGGTGGGTCATTATTGCTACGGATTACCTTACACGATACGCAGAAACCTCCGCTCTACCCAACGGTACTGCCTTAGAGGTTGCAAAGTTTTTCATCAATTGCGTTGTCCTGTGCCATGGCGCACCGGAGATTTTGATTACTGACAGAGGAGCCGCATTTGCAGCCGAATCGCTGCAGCAGTTTTTAATTCACAGTCATACTGAGCACAGGAAGGCGACACCTTACCCTCCCCAAACGAACGGCTTGACCGAACGCTTGAACAAAACACTCGCTGACATGCTCTCAATGTACGTCGACGTAGAACACAATACGTGGATGAAGTGCTCCCGTACGTTACCTTCGCATACAATACAGCGGTCCAGGAAAAAACGAACATGCAACCTTTCCGTCTGGTCCATGGCCGTGAAGTGACCACAATGCTTGATGCCATGTTACCACATCTAGACGACAGCAACCAACAAGCAGATGTTCACACCTTTCTGCACCTCGTTAAAAAGGCCCGTCAGCTGGCCAGGCTGCGAATTCAGAATCAGCAACGCCGCGATGCCCAGTGATACAACCTCCGACACCGTGACGTCCGGTACACAGCTGGAGACCGTGTCTGGGTTTGGATTCCTGTACGTCGACGAGGCCTCAGCGAGAAAATGCTGTGTCGTTACTTTGGCCCGTACAAAGTAGTAAGCCAAGTTGGGAACCTAACCTATGAGGTTGTTCCTGATGGATTTAAAAAGCACCGACGCTCCACGCTCCCGGACGTGGTCCACGTGGTCCGCCTGAAACCGTATTACGACCGATAGTGTTGACTCTTTCTGTGCGCGAGCAACTGCCCTTCGTGCAATGCTTTTTTTATCTCTACCCACACTTCCAGCATCGGGGCGATGCTTCTTGTACCCGGGGGGGGGGGGGGGGGCAATGACACGCTGCATTCTTTATCTTCCCTCTGCGCTGATCACGAGCGTGTGCCTCCTCGAGGCGAAGAAACCGACGTTCGTCTCCTCGAGGCGAAGAAACTGAAGTTCTTCTGTTTTAAGCGGGCCTGCTAGTTTCCTGCCGCACTGTGACCTCTGTAACTCCTGTGTCCCGCGGTGACTTCTGATAAGACTTCACACCGTGACAATATAACGTCTTTCGTTTTGGGAAAAGTGTAAGCTTAAAACTATTGTTACCCAACAACGATCTTTTTATATTCATTTGCGCGCTTCAATCGAAACCTGAAAAGGCAAGGATACTGAATTGCAAATAAGTCCCCGATCTAACATCTTTATCGTGATAGAGAAACGCTCCAGTGCTTCCATTCAATTTCGCTTAAGCAATATTTTAACTCTGCAGCGCTACACGTCACTTATAATACCTTAGTTTAGAGGTCATGGAATGCATGAAGAAAGTATTGATCAAAATTCTAAAAAATACCGTCTAGTTTAACATTCTTTGTCTCGAAACTCTGATCATAAAAAGCATGGAGAGACCCGAAATTCAGTGTCTCTGGCAACAGTGCATCCTGCCAGCTTTGCCCTCAGCTGTCATCAACCTCACACTCTTATCGGGCCAGCTGAAATGTAACAAAGAAAACACTCAATCGTTCGGCCACAATGAAACATCTTTTTGCCTAATGACTACGGTTAGGCCGCAGAAATTTGAGAGCAAAATAACTTTGTTCATGAACAAAACCTTTTAACCACTGACTTTCTGCGGCCTTCCAGTGCTTCATAGGTGGGTTTAAGCGGTGGTGGTGGCGGTGAAAACGTTTAATAAAATATGGGGTTACATGAAGGTTGCTGTGGGGTCAGGCTTAGTGTCCTTCCCCTCACAAACACTAGGTGGAGTCCCTAGTACGGGACCCCAGTGGCTTCCGCTGCCGCCATTGCTCTTTTGACCAAGGCCTTTTGGGCTTTCAGGTTGGAGCAGGCGAGTAGGGTCGCCTCCCAGTCCTCCCGGGTGGTGTTTTGGTTAGGTGCAAAGGCAGGGTTGGAGGGGCACGCCCACACCATGTGGAAAAGGTCCGAGGGCATTTCCCCGCAGTGTGGGCACTCCCCGGAGAAGGCACTGTCAAAGTGTTTAGGTGACGCCGGGCACATCATAGTATTCGTAAGGAGGCGAAGAAACACGCGTTCCTCCGCTCTTGTTAACCCTTTACACGGGTGGGGGTAAATATTGTGCCTGTTTTGGTACAGCTGCGTAATTTCTCTGAAAGTGTAGGCTGGTGTAAATTCTTCTGAGGAGGAAGGAGACGAGGTTGCCCGGTTAGAAAGCGCGCGGGCGGCGGCATCTGCTGCCTCGTTTCCTTCTAGCCCAGAATGGGCCGGAGCCCAGACTATGAAGTGGCGGGATGGACTTTCCACGTACGAGCTGTTTTGCAGTAGTCGGTAGGTCATGTCCGAGCTGCTTTTTAGTAGCCGGTAGGCCAGGTACGGGACCCAGCCCTGTTGAAAGTTCCTACACGCCCCTCGCGAGTCCGTTATGATTGTTTTGGAATCAGAATGTGTTGCTGCTAACGCGATGGCGACCTCCTCTGCCTGTGTTACGCTTCGGGCTTTAAATGTGAGCCCGTTTACCGTTTTGGACTCGTGGATCACTGCCGCCGTGTACCACCCGCCTTGGTGCGGGCCGGAGAACAGAAGATTAGCACTTATGAAGGAAGCAAGCGACATCATCTCTCTTCTTACAAGCTGATGTTCCGGACATGAAATCGGGGTCAAAATTGTGCTATTTATTGCAAGTTTAGCTTCAAACGGTAGGGAAATTTTTCGTGCAGTACGGTCAAGCAGTTAACGTGAGAACCTGCACGTACTGTGCACGAAGGAGCACTTGTTCAATGACGCGGTACTCCTCAGCATGAAGGCCCAACATAGTTGCAGAACACCAAGTGGTCTAACTTGTAGATGGGCTCTATGGGGACATTCATTTCTGTATTTATGCCGCTTTGTAAGCACCCCTTGTAGCAAATAAGAGAGAAAAAAAAGGAAATGCAATGCACAGACATTGCAAGCATAATAGCAGCCTGCGATGTTCTGCAGAACAATCTCATATGGAGGGCGAGCATTGTGAATATAAAACGTGCTCCTGAACATCGATACAAAGGGAGCCGAAAACCATCGACAAAAAGGAAGGCATACGGGATTTTGTTTTGTTTATCAGGCTGAAATAATATTGTAATAATGCAGATAAATGATTATAAAGTAGAAGAAAAAATTGCCCACGATCACATCACTTCCTAATGCGAAATTTGAGTGAAGCCCATCAGCTGTTTCACCTTTTCGATAAATTGAGGCAAAGATTTCGAGCAAGGTACAATTACAGACAACATTTTTAAATTTTTCATACGTATTCCTTTCAGAAACACTCCACTAACAGTTCTTGGCTGTCATGAAAGAAGCTTCGTGGTCGGAGAAATGAAGAGAGCAATTGAGTTATCGGGAGGTTGTGGGATGATGATGATGATAAACTCTTTATTTACTCCCAAAGAAGGGGAACCAGTCGAAACACTGGTTGCACTGCTTAGAGAAGGTCAGCAGAGGCAGCGCGTGGGTCCATAGGAACGTTGCGCGACGAACAGATAGCAGCGACTGACTGATGCCGCTGACGCCACTGGCGAGTGAAGCGAGTGAAAACGGGATACACGCACCGTGATCCGCTTATCGCGCCGCTCAGGAAGAGGGGAGGGGGGGATCCTCCTCTTTCTGCATGGTGGAGACGTTGTTGTTATTGTTGTGGCCCCGCCGGGGTGGTGCAGTGGTAAGACGCCCTACTACTGTGCCGGAGTACTCGGGTTCGAACCCGACCTCGGCGGCTGCGTTTCGATGGAGGCGAAACGAAGAGGCGTCCGTGTGCTGTGCGATGTCAGCGCACGTTAAAGATCCCCAGGTGGTCGAAATTACACCGTAGCCCTCCACTACGGCTCCTCTTTCTCTCTTTCCACTTTCACTCCCACCTTCCTCCCTTCCCTTACGGCGCGGTTGCGGTGTCCACAGAAAACAAGTGAGACAGTTACCTCGCCTTTCCCTTCCTATAAATAAATCAGTTTGTTATTGTTGTGGCTGTAGGAAGAAGGAAAAGAAAATGCATGGGCCTGCTACTAGCTCTGTAGCTGAGCCACCTCCGCTGCCTCGTGCAGACCGAAGAGAAAATAGAAAAGACAGAAAAGGAAGAGGGAGAGAAAGACGCGCGCCGCAACAACAGCCGTCGTCCACCACCGAAAAAGTGGCGGGTGCAATGACGGCCTACAACAGGTAAAAATTCGGACAGGCTATCCCCCGCCGCAAGCAGCAGTGACCTACCTGTCCCATCCCCATCAGGGGTTCTACGCAGCACGTTGTCTTGACTCGCCAGCGGCGTCAGTCAGTCGCTGTTAGCGCTGCCTCCGGCGAACAAGGGTTGAGGAGGAGCCTCAGTGTGCAAGCCGAGCAAAGCCAACGTTTCGACACGGGGACTTGTCTTGGTTGGTTTGGTTTGTGGGGTTTAACGTCCCAAAGCAACTCAGGCTATGAGAGACGCCGTAGTGGAGGACTCCGGAAATTTCGACCACCTGGGGTTCTTTAACGTGCACTGACATCGCACAGCACACGGACGCCTTGCTTTTCGCCTCCACCGAAAAGCTGCCGCCGAGGCCGGGATTCGATCCCGCGTCCTTGGGAACAATAGTCGAGCGTCGTAACCACTGCGCCACCCCGGCGGGGTGGGACTTGTCTTCGTCTGGCCAATGCAATCGTCGCTGGAAAGAGAAAAAAAAAGGGGGGGGGGGGGGCAGAAGAAGAGAAGACGAGAGAGATCAAGGGGAAGAGGATGAGGGCAGGGAATGAAGGAATGCGACAGCTGCGGGGAAAAGTACAAAGCGAGGTAGACATACTTCGCATTGTTCTTTCCCTTCTGCTGCTGCCTTTTTTTTTCTTTCACAGCTGACGGAACCACCGGTTCCAGGTTCATAGAAAACAGGAGACAGTCATTGCTTGTCCCGCTCCACATTTTCCGTCCCTTGCTCGCTTTTATTCGTTGGAACAAAAGCATGTAGACCGTTTTCGTGGCGTGGAGTTAAAAAAGCACCGAACCGGAGCGCGCAGTGTTGCTCCTCCTCATCGGGGACGCGGTGGTAGCAGCGAGGGCGATAGCACATTCTAACAGAAAGCGCTACGAAGTCTTTTGTATACAGTGTCTTGAATAGCTGGGAAGTGTCTAAGCTGATGCGAGAAGTGCGCTATCTTTGCATTTGTTTATGTTTTGTATGCCTTTTATTACGTACCCTAAGTATGTCCCTTCGTATTTTAGCCCCTTTCTTTTCTTCCCCTCCTCGTTCGTTTCATTTCCACCGGCCGAGAATTACAAACCAAAATCAGATGATTAAAAAAATAGGCAAGATTAACAGCAGTGTGCGTGCGTGTCTCCCTATGCTGCTGCAGTTGCGACTTTCAATCGTTCCAAGACGAACGGCCTCTGAATTACTAACCGAGCAGGTTTCACTTTGGCAGCCGTTCTTGCGAATTCCGAAAGCTGTGGTTATAGAGAAGGCGCAGGAAAAACGGAATACCCGTGCAACAAGCCGCCGTTGGCCAACAAGCGGATGATATCCTTTGGGCCAAGAAGTTACGAGATGCTGTTTGGAGAAGAGAAATTATTTCGGAGCAGTCATTTGAGATTTTTTTTTTTTTAGATATGAAGGACCGTGCAAGTCCCGCTTGAAGACAACAATGCCTAATGGATGTCAACTTATTATGTGAAACAGCGCTAGAATAATTATTATTCTGAAAACACGCATCTCGGAAACATTTTCTGCCGATAATACATGTGAATGGGGTTATAGAAACAGCAGCCATTTCTTAAAATAAGAAACTTGCTGACAACAAATAGGCTATAGGAAATTTGTTCATAAAAGAAACTTTCGCTGAGGTCATTATGGGATATTATTTCATAAGGTCACTATTCCACAGAGATAAACTGCTCATTTTCTGTTTCATCTGGCCGGAAGTCAACCTCACGGCAGCATCAGACTAATGCAGCTTGCGGCTTGTCACAGAAATTCAGGGATAACAAGTCCAGCCATCGATGACAGTCATCACCTCTCCCTGCATGCACCGGTGAGAGGGCACAGTACTTACCTGTGGGACAGCATGGCTAAACGTCTTCTGCTGGTTTCGCAGGTTATTTCCTGGCATAATGGTGATTAACACCGAAATGACAATAGATTTATAGTAGTGATGCCGTGCCCTCTGTCTCGCCATTTTGAGTGATTGTTAGTCTATGTTGTTTCGCCTGTTGACATCGCGCGTTATTGAGACGAATCCGGGCCTCCAACAGAGGAATGCTCGTAGATGATTGTAAACAATCAGGTAGAAATGATTCGCAAATTGAAATCTATTCTAGACCAAATTCTAGACCAAATCTATTCTAGACCAAACCTTGAATCGATCACAAGGGAGGAAACCAAAAAGAAAGTGAAATTTGAGAACCCGGGGCACCGAGTCAGACTCAGATCTGATAATAGCTGCTGTAGACAATTTCTTCCGCAAGGATCTTGGTGTTCAGGTCACTTCAATTTGTCGTCAGGGATGAAAGAAAACAGGAGTCACTAGACCAATAATTATGAAACTCTGATTCCAAGGAAAATGACTATGTTCTTAAGAACTGCCAGAAACTTAAAGGCACATCCTTTAGCGTTAACAATGACTACGCAAAGGAGATTTTACAAGTTCGAAGAAGATTGCTGCAGACAGCTGCTGTCTAAATATCTCACGGCCAAAAAGTATCGCTGCTTCACGATACGCTTAAGACAGATGACCGTTTGTACTCTTGGGACGAGAATCGAACGAGCGTATACTCTGCTGGACCGAACATAAGGGGGCTCGGAACAACCATGACGAGTCAGCGACAACAGATAACTGCCATAATGAATCATCTTCGAAAAGTAAACATTCTCCAGAAAACTTTTGGCGCATATAAAAGAAGCAGTGAAATAGGTGTCAGTGGGAGCTGAACGTATTGCAGATAAATCAAATATAGCAGACTACTTCAATAAACATTTACAGTCCGTATTCACAAGAAACACGAGTCAAAGCAACACGCTCGACGAAGCACATTCTTGTCAAAATTCCATCGACACCATCGGCTTTACTCAGAGTGGCGTGTTTCAGCAGCTGGTGTAATTAGATGGAAAGAAAGCAATCGGTCAGGACGGAATACTTATATGCTTCTTGAAAAGATATACTGTATGGATGTCCTTCTTATCTGCTAAATATATTTAGACACTCACTCGTTACTCATTTTGTGCCTCAAGACACTCTGTGCCTCTGCCATTGTTATACCCGTATTTAAAAGTGGCAATCGCACGCTCGTGAAGAGCTATCGGCCAGTGTCTCTTAAATCTGCTGTAAGGTTATGGAACATGTTATTGCGAAACATATATTTTCAGAAACAAGCGGGCTGCTTTCTGAATGTCAGCATGAGTTCCGTCGAGGGTTTTCAACAGTGACGCAGTTAATAAAGATAATACATGATCTTTCCAAATCCCTAGATGACCGGGGAAAGGTTGATGTTATTTTACAGATTTTTATAAAGCCTTTGACAAGGTTTCTCGTGGTAAATTACTGCTGAAACGGCAGAGCTGGCATTAAGGGAGATGTACTGAAGTAGATCGGATAATATTTGACTAATCGTGAACAGATAGCACGTGTTGACAATTGCGAGTCTGGCCTTTTGGAAGTATATTCTGGTGTGCCACAGGGTTCTGTGCTGGGGCCACTGCTGTTTCTAGTTTACATCAATGATGTAGTAGCTGCTGTTGGAAATTCCGTTAAAGAAAATCTGCTTTCGGGTGACTGCCTCATTTATGCACATATCACACGTGGAGGCGATCAAATTAACATTACTTAAAACCTGCAGGCATTTCCACTTTTGTGTGTAACAAATGGGAAATGATCACCGCCATGGTGGTGTAGTGGTAAGGCGCCCGACTACTGTGCTGGAGTACTCTGGCTCATAAGCGTGCGCAGGGTTCTGCATTAGATGGAGAAAAGTTTCACCGCAGCGCCCCCTCCCCGGCCTCTAAGGCCCCTATAGCCATAACACAGCGCGAAGATGAGGAATGGTTATAAAACGTTCCTTTTGATATGCTGGAATAGCAACACATACAAAATACTGTGCGCTTGATAAACAAAACAAGCTTCGCCGTGGATTGAAAATTACTGACGACGCGTTCTTCACAACCATTTATTAATTAAAACCGCGGCTTTCTGGAGGTAAATGTAGCTTTGAACGCCACAGCACGAGACCTCAGCCGCCAGTACAGTAAAAAAGTCTGCATGGCCATAACCCTGCACTTTTAAAAACGACACAGGTCCGACTGAGTGAAAGTATGGGGGCGAACTTGGTGCCCCCCTTAGAGCACACTCCCCTTGGAGGTGACTGTACAGCGGTATTGTGTTGCGTTTTTGAGCTCTCTTGTATTTTATGTTAGAGGGGATTTGTTCATTTGTGTGTATATATGCATTTGTGTTTATTGTCCCTCTCTTAAATGAATTTCATATGAGGGCTGACAGTATTCTTCAAAAAATAAACTGATGGCTGAGTTATTGAAGGCAATGTTGAAATCGAATCACCAGATAGCTAATGCTATGGATGCTTGAACGTCGCGGCTTTGTTACCCAGGAACAGTGACCTAGGGTAGAATAAATAATCCTAAATGAATAATAGATACAAATAGAACCGCAGTGGATGTCTGAGAACTCCATGCAGTAGCCGCTCAAGCCGTAAACAGATTATATTCATGATCGGATTGCTCAACAAATGTAGCGCGATTAGCATTGCTCCTAAAAACATCATGAAACGGCAGCATTCGGTTGATTTCACTGCTAAAACTGTTACGGTAGCCCCTCTTGAAATCATTCAGGGAGAGATCGAAAGCTATCCTGCACTGCTTGCTTCATCGCGCTCGCAGCTAGTACGTGTGGTGCCACCACCTCGCTGTGCCACGTAATAATAATAATAATAATAATAATAATAATAATAATAATAATAATAATAATAATAATAATAATAATAATAATAATAATAATAATAATAATAATAATAATAATAATAATAATCAATCTTTATTTAATGTGCGCAGGAACAACCATGTGGTCTTCGTGCTGCAGCACAAATAAAAAAAAAAGAAACAAAAATGAAAATGCACAAACATGTTTACACACACAGAGAGAACACAAAAAAAGAAATAAATAATACATGAAATGAAACTGAGACGAAAAGTATCACGGAAAGTAAGCAATCAATGAGTAGCATCACTTATATACACAGTGAGAGAATTTTTGAGCACACCAGGAAAGAAAAAAGAAAAGAACAGTAGATAGAAGAGAAGAAAAAAAACAACAACAAATAACTGACATTGATTATAGTAATATAGAAATATACATAAAATAAACAACAATTCCAGGCGCAACAATAATAATAATAATAATAATTGGTTCACAGGAAGGGAAAGGCACAGTATCTGTCACACTTGCTCTGTGGACACCTGAACCGCGCTGTAAGGGAAGAGAGGAAGGTGGGAGTGGAAGTGGAAAGAGAGAAAGAGGCGCCGTAGTGGAAGGCTACGGAGTAATTTCGACCACCTGGGGATCTTTAACGCGCACTGACATCGCACAGCACACGGACGCCACTTCATTTCACCTCCATCGAAAAGCAGCCGCCGTGGTCGGGTTCGAGCCCGGGAACTCCGGCACAGTAGGCGGGCGTCTTACCACTGCACCACCCCGGCGAGGCTGCCACGTAAAAGCTGAACAGCAATTGTAATTCGACTTGTAGTCCTCGGCCGTACCAATAAGGCGCATAAATTCCAGTCATATCTGACCGAATGGCTTGACTGCTGTGGAAAAACTTTTTTCTTCCAGTCAGGTAGTTAAAGAAACGCAAAACTTTGCACGCGAAAGCTCCGAAATGCCAATGTACGCTACTTCTACACTGTTCCGCGTATGGGACCGCATATTCCTTCAAGATAGGGACATGCCGATTGCGCACGAAAGCATAGTCTTTTACGTTTCATACGTTGCTGGTAGACATGACCGCGCCTGAAGATATGTGGGTATTTGCCGTTGAACAAAAAACAAAAAGAATGTGAACCTTGAACTGCAGAAAATATTAAGTGTTCGTACATGAATGACACAACAAAAATATTTATTTAGAAAATGACACCTTTAAGACTAATGCTTGCATTATGATTTCTTTAGAAATTTTGTTTTCTGAGATTACGTCACTATTTCTTAGAAAGTAGCTAACGATGAAGTAGATGTAGAAAAATATCCTTTAGCATTTATGTTTTTTTACTATGGTATTTAGAAGCCATATTAAAAACTAGTCACCAGTAATCAGATTTCCTGTATACACAATACAACTTATACCTTTTTTTAGCTCTCTTCTAAAGTTGTGAAGCGAAAGCAACGATTTATATATTTAGTTTTGTTGTCGTCATTAGGGAAGTGCTTACAAAATATAAAATAATAACAGTAATGTCCCACTTTACCGGTGGGTACCCGGCGGCACCAGTGATCGAAACTGGTGTCTCCTGAACGCAGGGTGGATGCTCTACCCTAATACCAGTTTCCATTGGGCGAACAGGAGCAACAGCAACGAGCAGCCAGAGCAGCGCACGAAAGCACTGGGGACACGCGTTCTCGTCTCCCCAAGATTCGCTATATATGCTGATGATATTACCGTCTGGACTGAGGCAGCGGATTACGTAGACAAATATTCTATGGAGACTGAACTTCAGGCGGCCCTACTTTGTCTTGAAGATACACTAACCAAAATTGGCCTCGAACTCGCACCACATAAAACAGAATTGATTAGTATCGACGGAAAACATAAAACCAACCCCAGTATGCAGATCCATCTTCACATCGGAGGCAACACCATCACCTCTTCAAATGGGCAAATCCGCATTCTTGGCCTGCCCATATCAAGCTGCAACAGCCCCCAGAAATGGGTTCATCAGTTACAACGCCTTTGGCCAGCACTGCTACATACTATTCGTCGCCTGTCCAACCGGCACGGCGGTGCGCGGCAGCATGCCTGCCGTGCGATGGCCAGAGCAGCGGCGGTCGGAAAAATCCTCTATGGCACACCGGTCCTCCAACTGTCGAAGACTGACTTCACTAAGGTCGAACGCCTTCATCGCGCAACACTACGCACTATTACCGGTCTACCTAAGCACACTCCTATAGCCGAACTTGAGCGTTTGGCCGCTCTTCCACCTCTCACTACCATCGTTACCGAGTCACAGACGCGTCATCGAATACGTCTAGAGAACACTGTCCAGGGGCGTCGCCTGCTGGCCTGGGATGAACAGCGTAACGACAAAACACCAGCCCTATATGCATCACTTCCCCCTTGGGAGATGCCAGTAGTCACACGCGTCCATCGCCGACCTATAAACCGCGATTTTGTCATTCCCCGGGAGCTCCTAGCTGCCCATCACCGACAAGAGCGAATCCCCGATACGACTGACATATACACCGACGCATCCATTACAAGCGAATTCGCATCTATGGCCTGGGTATGCGATGACAACCCTTCCCTTTCAGGCGCTTATGCCTGCCATCTACCTCAGGGTACCCCTCTTCACGCTGAACTCGCGATTTGGGGAGCCTTGTCAGGAGTGCCTTGCACCGGAACTGGGTCACTACGTATTCTTACTGATTCCTTTGAAGCTTACAAGGAAATCGCTACTCCGGGTTCACAAGATGCAACAGCTAGGGCTATACAGCGCCTCCTTAAACGCCACCAACTCGCGACCAGAACTGTCGCTATTCACTGGACCCCAGGTCACTCGGACGAATCAGGGGGCAATGCGGCGGCACACGCCGTGGCTGCCTTGGCAGGTGGGATGTCCACATTTACTTCCCCACCCCCCTTGCTTCATCCTTATTCGACCTTGGGCGGGCAACTCACCCCTTCTCTTGCCCTTATGCACTATACTCGGACCAGTCTTCGTAGCCTCAGTCAGCATCGCATGCAGGTGGCCACACCAGACCCACCTTTTACGAGAAGAACCCACCTCACCCGAAGTCAAGAAGTCTTTTTGAATAAGCTCATCGCCCATGCGGCTTACACGCCACGTATTATGGCCCGCTGGCGTCAGTATAAGGAGAAAATGATTACGTGCCCCCACTGTACGACTCTAACCTGCGGCGGCATATCTCATTTACTTTGGGAATGCCCTGCTTTTTCTACTGGACGCCCCGAGATCGAACCCTACCGCCTGAACTACCGTTCCCTTCTAGAAACTGATGCAAACACACAGATGATATTTGCCAAGTATGGCTCGCTTAGTGGCCTGGTTAGAGCAATGTGATTCGAGTGACGACCTAAACAATGAAGATTCTGTCTACTCCCCTTTATCCCCATTCATGGCCATGAGCCTTCCAATTCAATAAAGGACATTCAATCAATCAATGGAACATTCACGCTGCTCGGAGAGCAGCGTACCGAGGCGGAGCGCGTGACGTCAGGCGTCATGTGATCAAACTTTTCCCGCTCTTGCGTTGCCCGTATCTGCCGGCCGAACACCACCGCTGCCGTCTTTCGCCATTTTTCTCGACCGTCCTGCCCCGGCTTCGGGCGGCGAATAACCAAAAGCACAACCGGTCTCGAGGGAGAGAGCGCGCGCGCTCTCCCTCGAGACCGGTCGTGCCAGAAGTGACGACAAAAAGGTCACGTGACTTCCTCCGTTCTCCCTGTACTCCGTCGCTGGCGACGGAGCACCGAGGACTGCTCTCGGCTGCTCCCGGGACCCCAAAAGCGCGCCTCCTCTGTCAATAGAACACAACGCTACTGCTCCTGTTCGACCACGGTAGGCGCTGAAACTCGCGAGAGCACTTTCAGTGCAGCTAAAAGTGCTCCTGTTCGCCCAATGGAAACCGCTATAAGGCCACCGCATCGGCATGTTTGTTCAAAGATCACTGTGAAGGTATTTAAAGGCACATGCACCTTCTTGAGTGAAGAACCCTGGGAATCTAAGCACTATACCGGAGGGTGGCAAGCATCCATTTCAAGAAAGCGGTGGGTGTCCAGTTGGTGGCGGGAGTCGAACCCACCACCTACAGGATGCAATGTGGGTACTCTTCCACGTGGCCACCGCTGCGGCAAACTCAATACCTTGGTCTCCCAGGCTTTTGTACGTGGTTTTACTTAATTTCGGCGAATATTTTACCTCACACGTATACTGTTTCGCTGTAAAACACGCCGCCAACTGAACACCACCAACGGCATACCGCAAACAAAACCCATTTATAAAAATGTATTTAAACAATTGATGTTCCGGGCAGGCTGAGTAGCTCCCGCAGAGAAGGGAATTCTTATACTAGAAATATCAACATAGAACAATATTGTGCAAAACCTGACTATGCACAAAGGTGAGCCCTCTTGAAGCATTATAATGAGGTTTTATAACATAAGACTAAGGAACACTAAAAAAGGGAAAGTATAATATTTTGTTTGTCTTGTAACTGGTCATCCGCGTGGGCTGGTGTAAACTATGTCATTCTTCCTTATTAGATGGTGTTCTTGTGAAAACTAGGGAACATTTTTGCATACAGTTCCAGCTTTTGCCGCAGGCCGTCGTTTTTCGAGAACGAAAAATACATGTAGAAGGAGTGCCATGCTTAGGAAAAGGAAGTAACCAAGCGGTCGAGATAAGAAAAGGAAACAAAAGGGTGACAAAAATGATCAGACGCTGCCTAGAAGAGATCGCAACCATTTGATAGATGGTTTCTGTCCCGCCCCCGGCTGCCACCCAGTACAGTGCGAGAAATTGCGCTGATAACGGATCACTCCTATCCGCCAGGGTGTTGTGGAAGGCATGCTGTAATTGCATCATTGTACGCTTGTGTGCGTCATCTAGCTCATGTTTCATTCTGCTCTTGTAGCGAGCTTGCGAATGGTATCGGGTATGCATATTGTTACGATGAACAGATGGTAGGAAGTAGCAAGGACGCGAGGGTTCAGCAAAATTGTTCCGCATCTGCGAATGTCAGCGAAAACCTCGGGCCGGCATAATGATGTTATAGAAGTGGCATGTAATTCGATGTCTCCATTACTCAGCATGTCTCGATGGGCCCGCAGTAGTGTATCATTTATTTAGGTGAATGAAGTCAATTACCATGAGCAATGGTGTATTTACTTCAATAAGAAAAGCTTGACAGAATAAAGTACTAACAATAATTTACTCGCAGATAGGAAAAAGGACGCCATTTACCGCCTACCATACCTGCGCAACATGATCAGATGCACAATCGTGTGTAGATTGTTTTTGTTTAATCTGTATTGTAGTGTCTATGCCAAATAACCTACTACACGAAAGATAAGGCAAATAGAAATAAGTGCGAAGGGCCACATTCGACTCGCAACTAAGCTTTTGTAACACTTAACGAGGAAATCTCTATAGGGAGACATACATATTGTCATTGGGAAAACAGCAAGCAACGGCCGGTTAAGCAGGTTGCGGTAACCAACGCACTTAGGTCTGTTCGTCTTCCCACGAGGGAGCCACACCAATGACAAGAACTGATGCCACTCAGGCAGTTCCGCAATACACACTACATTACCCCCTTCTTCAGGAGAACAATCGTGCCGATTCCAAGAGGATAGAGGGAAAACAAATAAACGGTGACGGAGGAACAAAATACTGTTAGCAAAAAAGCGACCCGCCCAAACGCTATACTTAACGCGAGTCATAGAGTTTCAGTCTGCTGACATTACGAATGTCAGACTGAGCAGCCCGACGCGAAGAGCGGACAGTACCTTCTTGAAGGACTTCATAACCTACGGCGATAACAAGGTGAAGTAACCTATAGGGGCCATAAAAGCGACGCAACAGTTTTTCGGAGTGACCTCTCTGCTGGAATTGGGGAAGAGGCGGGAGGGGGGGGGGGGTGCTATACCCAAACCTGGTCGTCGCTATATTATCCGACACACTGGTGGAGGAAGTTGTATTGCTGAGCATCACGGCTTTAAACGTGAACGTTTTAAACTACCGTGAACGTTTTAAACGGCATGAACGTTTTAAACTACCAAGGGTGTACACTAATTACAGAAAAAGGTGTCGTGCTTATTCCGTTCCCTATAACTTTAATAGATTGCCAAAAGAAATTGTACAGTTGACGTCTCTTGCTCAAGTTAAGCGAGAAGCACAAAAATGGTTGCTTACTAATTCTGCACAGCATGCTACGTGAAAGTGTTTTTGCCATGTACTATATTCTATGATGTACCTTTAGTTTATGATTGCTTATTTTGCGTGCAGCACGCGCACGTCGATTGCCGTGGCCCGCCCACAAGCGCGCCTGCGCTTCTGCGGGCACGAGAATGTAATCTGTATTTATGAATAGAAATAAAATTATGTATGTAATTATGTATGCATAAAGGGTATTACATCTGTCTAGCTTTCTTAACCTCACGCACAGCTGCAGGGCTGCAATCAGTTTCCCACATAGGTTTAAAGCTTCCCTCGTTATATTTGTACAAATTACGTAAGCTGGTAACTCGTGGTAATGGGGTTGTCTACCTTCACGTTGAATGGCTTTGTTGAAGAAATATTTCCGGGAGCAAACTAAACATAACCTTTCCGTGGTCTCTAAATTGATTGAATTTCAACTAAGCTGTGAATGAAGCGGCTTGTCTTATAAAGAAAGAAAAGCAATAGAAAGTACAGTGCTAGGGCTCTTTTGGAGACTTTTTCTGGGAGAAAACTGTAAGAGATTATCATGATTTAATTGCTTTCATACCTTCGGGTATAAAGGATGTCCGTGGAAATAGTTAGCATTTCAGGGAATACAGGTAACTCTGTAGAGTTTATTGCTTAAATCCTTCGACGAGAGTTTGCTTTACATTCTGTAACTGTAATCAGTTGCGGCGCGGCAAAAGGGACAATAATGCAGCAAACATCGACTAAACTTTATTACAACCCCCCCCCCTCCCCCCTCTAACACACACACGTCTCCCTGTTTCATTTTGCAGCTCCCGTCACCGCATAAAAAGCACAGCAGACTGGGCAGGCTCAAACGGAGCGGAAGCAACCACAGAGAGGATAATGGGCCGGATATTGCCTGCGGCCTGTCAGAGCAAGCAAGCTTTACCCAACGCACATTGAACGCACACAAAGGGTTAAGTCTCGATGTACAGAAAAGCTCGATAGCAAAAGCTTTTCTTTCAGCTTCATAGAGATACTTATGACCTCCTTTTTTTTTTATCGCACACGCAGTACACGAAGCACAGTTTATTAATCGCGTTTTATTTAGCGTACCTCGCTAGGTCGGCACGCGGTATCGCGTCCGTTGCTTGCCGAGTTATTTCGGTAGTCTGAAGGATTGTTACAGCAGACAAACTGACGGCGTAGGCGCTGACCTTTCAAAGGACGGCATATTTCCGGAAATGGTTATATAAACGTCAATATGACAGTCTGTGTCAAATAGCAGAAAGGGGGGGGGGGGACATATTACATAGAGAGGAGAAAAGAGGCGTGGAGAGCCGTGCCGTGATGTGAATTTTTCGCGTAGCTAGAAAGGCAGCAATGCTTCGTGCCGACTACATCACCTTTCAAGACTCTTGCTAACAGCGTCCGGACACATGTCCACAAGAACAATAGCGCCATTTTCGGGACCAAGGGGACAGGGATATACCCTAGCCTCCTCTGATTATTCTTTCACTGGCTATTTATGTTCAGCTTTTACGACGCGTGCCTCCAAGTTTTGCGGCAGTGGCTTCTGCCGTGGAGAGTACAACGTTATGTTTGACATTTGGTAAGATTTAATGGAAGAAGTGTTCCGCAAAAACACGTGACTCCCGCTTTTTTGACTGTCGCCACGGAATAAGAACAACCGTGCCGAGTGTTAAGTGCGCTTGCTGTATCTCTCCTCAGGCGAAAGAGCGCTTGGTGATGTGTGCGTACGTGTGCTTGTGTGTGTGTGTGTGTGACGGGCTATGAATTTGCTTCAGTTTACAATGAAATATATATATATACATCCAAATCTGCTTACTCATATTACACTGTATTACACCATAAGGTCGTAGGCACGTGATATTCTTTTTGTGCAATGAAGCAGATTTATGATTTATGAAAGTCTTGGAATTGCATGCGCGATGCCTCGAAGATTAAGATCCAATGGACAAGCCAAAGAAAAATTTAATACTGCAAGAAATTATAGAAGAATTTGACCTAAATTATGCGCACAATTATTGAAGAACTTGCAAAAATGCGTTGAAAGAAAAACAGTCAGACGAATGGACGAACGTATGGCTCTTATCAGCGTTATTCTATCCCACTCGAAATGGAAATCAGCTGGAATGATGGCAGGAGCAGCCACCGCCAGTCCTGTATCTGCAGGAACGCGCGTCATGGCGTATTGTCGTATGGCTTAAGGCGATTTCCTGGCAGAAGAAATTCTTGTTTAAGTAGCGCTGTTGCCATAATGCCATTGTGATATCTGCATTGCTCAATTCTAACATAACATTTTTTTATAGGGATGAGGGGGGGGGGGGAGGGGTAGAGTTACAAGAACGTAGTTCCATTTCTTTTTGCAAAATTTAGTAGAAAAAAGTATCGTCTATAGCTGACGCAGGTGGGAAAGAATTATGTTTTCTGCATTTTTCTCAGTCCGTGGCACAGACAGATAGTTGGAGTTTGTTTTAGTGCCTTGTGTCAATAATTACCATCACCGTCACTCCTGCCTGCAGTTCGCAATATTAAAGTTTGCCATATTCTTTCTTCAGACAGTCCAGAAGAGAAAAAAAAAACAAAAAAAAAACCAACATAGCTGTATCCACAAAGCAGAAAATGTGTTTTGGAGTAAACAGTATCACCTGCGTACTTAGACACGTTTTACGTAGACCTATAACATTTTCGTGTTTCACGCCTTTCAGAACTTTGAAAATGCTACAGGCTTACGATTCGCCTTTGGACTAGGTAGAATAGCACGCGTTCATTGGGTGTATCTACATTTTTAGCAATGACTGAGTACGGCGCACTGACTCAGCACATTTAGCATGCCAAAATATGGCACACTGTTCAATCAAGTTAAATTTACTTCCACTAAGATGGGCTGCGGCACAACTCACAACTTTCAGTTTTTTAGCCAGGACGGACTAGGACGCAATACTTAGAGCTTTTTGGACTTTTTACTATTCAATTTTTATTCTTAATTCTTCCTTACTTTATGGAGTTATTCTTCGTGTTTTAATTTGATTTGTTAATTATTTTGTTTTATTTATATTATTTATTTCCTTACAGTTCTGTATCAATAATTACTCAATCATTATTTTACCCAAGAACTCATCACACTTTTCACCGACTACCAAGATTTTGTCGATCAGCTATAGGTCTCGACTTTTCCTGCCACGTTCGAAAACCTTCCGACAACTTCCGACAAGACCCGAGCCGAAGGTGGGGCACGGCGATGGCTTCTGGCCGAGAGAGCTGTAAAGGTACAGTCGCAGACAGAATAAAATGAATCACGCTTGCAGATTCAAACTCTTCTCTCCCGTCGTCTAATGAAAAAAAAAAATAAATTTTCCCTCCTTATGCGCAAAGACAAAAGTAAATATTACAAGCGTATTCAAAAAACATGTGTTATGTTTTGCTAATTAATGCGTGAGAAGAATCTGACCGCCAAAGCACGGTCCATATTCTTCTGTCCTCGACTGTGCGTATAAAGAAATTAGCAGAAGCCTAAACTCGGAATTTAAAGGTCGCAGAGTTAAGGTCTTCGTTTGCCAGCGTCTCTTGCTAGATCATCGCTCGTGTACTTGCACGCTATTACTCGCCAAATAGTTATTATTTTTTGTTTATGCCCGTGTTACCCTATACGCATGATCAGTATCACACAGTCGTATAACACGTCACTGTATGGTTGAGCACACGATACAAAACAAAATTTAGGAGGACGCTTAAGCTTTGCCTTAACACTAGACTGGTTAGACTGGGCCTTCATTGCCTCACCTGTTTATACTCCAAAGCTACTTTGATCACACCCCCTTCTTAGCCTCTTAGTAAATGACGTTGACATTTTAGCTCGGCATCTTTTACGGACCAACTCGGTTTCAGCCCTGCGTTTATGACCGTCGGCCGTTTCCAGGCGACATCGATGTTTGGGCTCGGCGTCTTTCACTTTACGGATCAAATTGGCCCTGCGTTTGAGATCTTTGACAGGCTGCTGACGTTCTAGCCGTGCTTCCGCCGCACACTTACGCGCTTCGCTTCTGTTTTTGACACTAGTACATTGGCCCCCCGTCTTCGTTGAACCGTCTAGCTGCCTCATTTCGAGCATCCTTTCCAGCCTTCTCGTATCCGTCTTACGAAGTCTACCTCACGACCAAAACGCGAAGAAACACCCTCAAACGAAGCGGTCACAATATTACAATCATCTGGCAGAACGTCAGACAACACTGACGCACCAGTACTGGCCATAAAGTTCCATTTATTGTGTGCCAACTAAGCTACACACACAGGCAATCTTGTAGCGTTAGCTCTGCCACGTTGATTTGTGCGTTTCGTTCATCTAGTCATTCATACTTAAATATTTATTCGCAAGGATGTGTTGGAGACTAGATAGGAAGTGGGTAAATTTGTTGAGGGTGCGGGTGTCAGGCTTCGAAATGCAGTCTCGCATGACACTAAGCTTGCGCTTTGCGTCTGTACTGGGGGCTGTCCAGTCTTCATATGTCTGGATGTGGTGAGCAGAGGTGTAGCGGGCGAGGAGCCTAGTCATGCCAGGACTGATTCAGACTGTAGGTCAACGGAGTCAGCAAGGCAGTTGTGGCAGCCGATCCTGGTTCGTCACCATCGACTCAGGATGTCCGGTGTGTACGTTAAACTAGCTCGCACCTTGTGAGTGAGAAGTTAGGCAGGGCGAGAAAGATCAGAAGTAATCGAAGCAGTAATGCCGGGAACAATGCCCAGTAACACACCCCTTCGCTCTTAAGCGTGCAATGACAGAGCCGGGTATTAGGAGAACATTAAGGGTGGTCTGAGTTGGACGGGCTCACGTGAAGGTTATGCTGGTGGTCTTCTTATTGCTGCGCGCCAGCGGCCTCTTCGACAGTCCTGTTTCCGGTCCCTTGTACATGATGTCCCAGAGTCCAGTGAATGTGTACGGAGACTTTCAAGTTTCGCGTTATTCTTGCACCTAGTACATCGCGCGTTCCGCAGATGGTGCCACGCACTCGCATGCCGTGAGTTGTTTCATCTTGCGGTGTGCAGAAAATATCCTCATCTCCATCGCCCTGCGCAAGAGCACTACTCTGTCGCCGCAGTCTATCACGCCTCATCTAGAACTGTAACATACACTCGCACTGTGTAATAAATATCACCGTCTTCATCAAATTCTAGCTGCAACATACTCTCACAGTGTACATTGAGCACCGTTGTCTTCATGAAAATCTATGTGCGACGTATTCATTTAATATAGGTAAATACGCCATACACGTACACCAGCCGCTAAGACAGAGACGGCAGCCGTGCCAGACAGGCCACTGAGCCTTCCAACAACGTGGACTCATAGCCCTTGGCCGAGAAGCTTGGCAAGCACGGAAGCGAGCCAAGATCGAAGCGGCAGCAGCGACTGCAACTGCAACCGATCGCTAACGTTTGCGAAACTTTTTCAAGGATACTTGAACCTCTATATTTTTCTTTTTGCGTCACTGCTTTAGTGCAATAATAATTATGATAAATGAGGTCGCAAGTCCGGTTTGGTTTTCGCAAATAAAACCCAGGTAGGTAAGTACCCCGCAATTTGATGTTAACTCTTGGGTTCCAAAGTAAGCCCTCTATCGACTAGGCCATGCAGCGGCCGCTTGCAAAGGTTGATAATAAGCGGTGGTTCAAATATATTTTCTGTGGGCAAAGAAGCACGTAAGGAAGCTTCGGATGAGACAACAATGTTTTCGCATACATAGCACATAAGTAGTCTTCAGAGGACTCTTAAAATTATATTGCAGATTTTGTGGGCGCATGCATAATAAGCCTCCTTTCATGCAATTTATTTCGCTGGTATCGAAGTATGCTTCTTCTTACCAAAAAATGTCAGTCTGGATGGTGCACGTGCGAGCTTTTTACTTGTATTAAGACTCCTGATACCGTGTGTGTCATTCTTAGCCTAATATGAGTGCCTCGGGGGGTCACGTGTTCATCAAGGTGGTGGTGGTGGTGGTGAAAATTTTTATTGTCTGGAAGAGGTGACACCGGAGTTCCGGTACCGCTCGCAGGCTTCCAGGGAGCCCGATGTCACCCTAAGAGGCAGGGGATAGTAGACAAAGCGGTTCGCCGCTTCGGTTGCTAGATGGACAATGTTGGCCTGTGTCGCCGGGTCTTCGCTATGAAGCGCGGTCTCCCATGCTTCTGCGTCCTTGAATAAATTGTAGCCCGGGGAGTGGCTGCACTCCCAGAGGATATGTTTTAAAGTTCCTATATCGTTACAGAATTTGCAGAATTGGTCCTCCGAATTTCCAGTTTGCGTGAGGTATCTCCATCTGGGAGACATGTGGTTCTTGGCTTGCAGGCGGCGCCAGGTGACTGCCTCTGTGGATGTGAGGGACCTATCTGGGGGTGGATATTTCCGCCGTCCTAACTTGTAGTGCTCAATGACTTCGTTGTAGGTCGCGAGCGTCTCGACCTTAAAGTTAGGTTGAGGCCGGCGTCCCCCCCGGATAATGAGCGCTCGGGCAAGGGCGTTGGCCGCTTCGTTTCCTGGTATGTTGGTGTGAGCGGGGGCCCAGGTTAGGGTGATCCCTCTGTCTATGTTGCTTTTCGATAATATGTTCAATGCGTAGTGTGATATTTTGCCTTTGCAGAAATTCCTTATTGCTGATTTGCTGTCACTGATGATCACCTTCGCGTTCGTACTAACGCACGATAGGACGATCGCCGCTTCCTCCGCTGCCGTGGCGTCTACTCCGCTTGTATATATCTTGCCTTGCTCGATTCCGGACCCGTCGACTACCACCGAGACAGAGTTCCCGTCATCGTCAAAAGCGGCGTCTGTGTAGGCAACCGTCTCGGGTGGTATTCTGCTTAGTTTTGTTACCAAGTGTTTGGCTCTGTGCTGGCGTCTTTCCTGATCGTGTTGTGGGTGCATGTTCTTGGGTATCGGTGAGATCGTGAGGGCTTTCCTAATTTTGGACTCAATGTGGAACGTCTGGTGTTTAGTGCCTCGGTTTCCTTGTAGTCCTACCCAGCTTAGAATTTCCTGCCCTGTCTCAGTTAGACTTAGGCGCTCTAGTTGCGCCGTTCTCGTTGCTTCCGCTAACTCCTCCCGTGTGTTATGCACTCCCATTCCCTCTAGTGCCTCGGTTGAGGTCGAGATTGGGAGTTCGAGTGCTCGTTTCGTGCATTTTCTTATTATGGCGTCTAACTTGTTTTTGTCTGCTTTTTTGATGTTAAGGAATGGGGTTGAGTAGCAGATCCGACTCAAGATAAAGGCCTGGATCAGCCTCAACTTGTTCTTCTCCTTTAGCCCTCTACCTCTGGCCGAGATTCTTCTAATGATGCCTACCACTTGGTTTGCATGCGCGTCTAGCTTAGCTATAGTCGTGGGATTGTTTCCTGTTTTGCTTATGAGCATGCCCAGAATTCGGATCTCATCTACTTGCACAATTTCTTTCCCGTTCAATTCTATCGAGATTCTGGGAGGAGATGCGTTGGCTGTCCTCGCCCGAGGCCTGATGATTAGTAGTTCCGACTTCGTCGGGGAGCAGCTCAGCCCCTTATTTTTGGCATGGAGGTCTATGATGTCGGCTGCCTGCTGGAGCCTTTCCTCGATAGACTTATCGCTGCCCTCATTGAGCCAAACGTTGACGTCGTCTGCGTAGACGCTCGTTTTTAGCCCTTCGATGCTTCCTAATTTGCGCGGGAGGTCTTTCATAACTAGATTAAATAGGAAGGGGGATAAG
The DNA here is from genome assembly GCF_055883805.1 of Amblyomma maculatum. Lineage (NCBI taxonomy): Eukaryota > Metazoa > Arthropoda > Arachnida > Ixodida > Ixodidae > Amblyomma > Amblyomma maculatum. The sequence goes on from NC_139354.1 coordinate 722,377, forward strand.
ATGGCCCCTTGTGGGGTGCCCCTGTTTCCTAATGTAATCTCTTCCGAGCTGAGGCTCTGCATATGCAGAGTTGCTGTTCTGACTTTCAGAAATGATTTGACGTAATCAAAGGTCCTCTTCCCTACGCTAATATCTGACAGGCCGTCAAGGATTGCCGAGTGGCTGACATTATCAAACGCTTTGGTTAGGTCAATGCCCAATATTGCTCTTGTATCTTTGGTCTTTTGTTTGTCTATTATATCGTGGTTGAGCCTTAGCATGGTATCTTGAGCGCTAAGGTGTGGTCTGAAACCTACCATCTCGTGGGGCCAGATGCTGTTTTCTTCCGCGAATCGAGTTAGTCGCGTCTGAATTACCTTCTCCATTAATTTGCCTCGACACGAGGTCAGTGAAATCGGCCTGAGATTTTCTATACCCGGGATTTTGCCCTTCTTATGGATTAAATTTATGTTGGCATGTTTCCAGTGTTCAGGGACGTCCCCGGATTCCCAAACTTTGTTAAAATATGCTGTAAGGTGAACTATAGAGTTGTCGTCTAAGTTCCTAAGCATGCCGTAGGTTATCTTGTCTGGCCCAGGTGCTGTGTTTCTTTTGAGGTCAAAGAGCGCGGCTCTGACCTCTACTGCTAGAAGTGGTTCGTCCAGTAGCGGATTCTCCGTCCCCTGATATTCTTTGTCCACTGCCGGGAATGCGGGGCCTATATATATGTCTTTAAGTCGGTCGATGAGCTGTTCATCGTTTCCGTCAAATTTGTATCTGGCCTTGATTTGCTCAATGTTGGCGTTGGTTTTGTGTTGGTGGGGTCTATGAGGTGCCGCAGCATCCGCCACGTGTTGGGATGGCTCATATTCTTCTCTAGCTCGTCGCATTTTTGATCCCACCTTTTCTCTTCTAGTTTGAATGCGTAGCTCTCTATTTCTCTATTGTGCTTGGCTATTTTCTTCCTGAGCTTCTTGTTCCATTTCTGGCGCTTTAGCTTATTCTCGAGAATTGTTTTCCGGTTCCACATATTTATCAGTTTGTTGTATAATCGGAATGGGAGGTCATCTCCCTCTATTGTTTCGGTGGCCTGTTTTACGTGTGAGACAACGGTTGACATCCACTCTATTACGTTTCCGATTTCGCCTAAGTCTGCTGTTGATCTGATATCCCTGAATTTGTCCCAGTCAGTTGCGGTGGCCCGTTTTGAATTATGTATAGGCACCCCTAGTTTCCTGTCAATTTGGATTTCGATTATAAAGTGATCGCTGCCAAGATTTTCGCCCGTGTTCTTCCACGACGTTTTGCCCGTCCTGTGTCCTAGTGTTAGGTCCGGTGATGTGTCATCAAGTTCTAAGAAAGCACTTACCTACTGTTGTATTTCTTGGGTTGTGCCAAAGACAGCCGCGCGTGCCTGCGTTCCTGTGCTGAAGGCAGCCGCGTGACTGCGTTCCTGTCGCTCACACTTCTCTCCCTCTTCTGTAACCCTCTCAGCACGAGAATCTGCCCCGCCGGGGTGGTGCAGTGGTAAGATGCCCGACTACTGTGCCGGAGTACCCGGGTTCGAACCCGACCTCGGCGGCTGCGTTTCGATGGAGGCGAAACGAAGAGGCGTCGTGTGCTGTGCGATGTCAGCGCACGTTAAAGATCCCCAGGTGGTCGAAATTACTCCGTAGCCCTCCACTACGGCTCCTCTTTCTCTCTTTCCACTTTCACTCCCATCTTCCTCCCTTCCCTTACGGCGCGGTTGCGGTGTCCACAGAAAACAAGTGAGACAGTTACCACGCCTTTCCCCTTCTATAAATAAATCAGGTGTAAAATCTCGGCTCTGGGCAATAAATTGTTCACTGCCGACCAGCGTTCGTGTTGCAGCGCGTGTTCGCGCTGGCTTTACTACATTGGCGACGAGTTCGAAAATTACTTATGCGGTAAAAGTTGAAGCCGACAGCCTGCCACAACGTGAAGCACCGAGGAGAGCTATGACCAGCCTGCAGCTCCCGACTTTCGACGACACATCAGATAAGTGGAAAGCGTACCTTACAAGGGCTGAAGCATATTTTGAAGCCAATGCTATTACCGACCCAAGACGGCAGCGAGCCTTGCTTGTGGCAGCACTCAGCACGCAGACTGTTCGTGTTAGCGGGACGAATTGCTCCTCGGACGCCGAATTCCCTCACTTATGACGAAGCAGTTGCAGCTTTAAACAACTACTACGACCCGAAGCGTCACGAGATAGCGGAGAGCTATAAATTCACCCGTTGTCAGCAAGAGGATGAGACAATGCAGGCATTTCTTGTCGAAATACGGCGCATAGCAGACGGCTGCAATTTTGAGACTGCGCTAGACCGAATGCCGAGGGATAGAATTGTTTGCTGTGTACTCTCAACTACCCTGCGCAAGCAGTTACTGGTGAAGAAAGACTTGACGCTGGAGGAGGCTGAAACGCTGGCAATAGCAGCAGAAACAGCCGAGAACGATGCAAACGATAATGCAGAACAACCAACGGTGCTAAGAATGCAAGCCAGTCATCGCTCTTCACCGCGAGATAATCATACCAGCGGCGCAGTGCAATAGTGCGGACGCTGTGGAAGCGCGACACACGGTGATAACGCCTGCCGCTGGGCTAACGCACGATGTTTTCGCTGCAGGCAACGCGGTCATTTGGCAAACAAATGCTACAAGGCCAGAACAGATGGAAATGCTGCTAGGCGAACTGCGAGTGTCAAGGCACTGACAGTTGAAACAGCGTCTGGCAACGAGAGCACGGATGAGGCACACGTCTGGACGGTAATTTCGGAAAGGAAAAACGGGTTGGAACCACCGTGTCGCCGCACATTTCGGTGGGGGGAAATAGATCTGGAAATGGAAGTGGACACAGGATTCCCGGTGTGCGTCATATCACGGAACGTTTACTACCGACACCGAACGCAGTGGCCACGCTTGAAAACGCCACATGTGAAGTTATGTTACGCGGGACAACTGTCGGTGCTTGGCGAATTCGAAGTTCCGGTGCGATGCAAAAATGTGTCGGTAACCTGTCCACTTATTGTGTTTGACTGTTCAGGACCAAGCCTGTGCGGTCGCGATCTGATTGCGGCACTTGGCAGGACAGGCGTTCCGATGGTAGAACTCACTGCGCCGGATTCGACAAGAAACGCGCCAAGCGACCACATGGTGAACAGACTGCTCGTTGAGTATTAAGATGTCTTTTCGACAGACATGGGGCTCATCAAGGGACTGCCAGCCAGCCTAAAGCTCAAGGAGACTGCGACGCCGAAGTTCTGTAAGGCCAGATCACTTCCTTACGCCCTCCGTGATAAGGTCTCTCCTGAAATTGATCGGTTATTGTCCCTTGGTGTCTTATCACCCGTGCAACATTCAGAATGGGCTACGCCCATCGTAGTTGTCCTGCAAAAAGATGGCACCGTAAGAATATGCGGAGACTTTAAAGTCACGTTTAACCCGGCTTGTGATATAGAGCATTACCCACTTCTAGTAGTCGAGGACATATTCGCGTACTTAAATGGAGGTGAATACTTCAGCACCTTGGATTTGAAGGACGCGTACAATCAAGTGCCCCTTGACGAAGCGTCACGCGGACTTCGTGTCATCAACACGCATCGCGGACTTTTTCGTTACAATAGACTTCCGTTTGGAATAGCTTCTACCCCAGCTATATTTCGAAGAAAGATGGACGCTGTAGTCAGCGGGCTACCAGGCGTCCAAGCCTATACTTGATGATGTGTTAGTGTCCGAAGGCAAATGAGACAACGGAACGCGGCTCAAGAATGTGTTGGAACGATTCCGGGAGCATGGTGTCGAGCTTAGGGCCGACAAATGCAAGTTCCGGCAGACTTCAGTGACTTACCTTGGGCATCGTATAGAGCGGCAAGGCCTACACCCTATCGAAAAAAACGTAGACGCCATTATGCAAGCCCCGCGCCCAAGTTACGTGAACGAGCTGCGTTCGTTCCTTGGTATGCTCACGTACTACACACGTTTTCTGCCGAATATGTCGACTGTGCTCAGCCCGTTATATCGACTCATGGGGAAAAAGAACCCGTTGGGAGTGGTTACAGCCGCAGCAGTCCGCATTCGAGCGAGCTAAACAAAGCCTGAACAATGCACAAATTCTCGTGCATTTTGATCCAAACAAGGAGCTGAAATCAGAGTGTGACGCATCTCCGTATGGTGTGGGCGCAGTGCTGTTTCATTCGATAGGAAATGAACACATGCCAATTGGGTTCCGTTCCTGAACACTAATAAAAGGAGAGCAAAACTACTCGTAGCTGGAGCGAAAAGCACTAGCCCTCATTTTTGGCGTTTCTCGTTTTCGTGACTATCTTCTAGGTCGGCAGTTTACCCTGGTGACCGACCATCAGCCACTGCTGGGACTGCTCAGGCCTGACCGTCAGACGCCGCCGATGGCTGCCACGCGAATTCAACGGTGGGCACTATTCTTGGGTGGCTACCAGTACAAATTACAGTACGTGCCACGGAAACAACTGCTGGCAGAAGATGCCCTCAGCAGGCTACCAGCGCCGACTACTGAACCGGGGACCGAGGGTGAACCGCCGCAGTATAGTCCTTTCATTGGAATCCCTGGAGGAAGGTATAGTGACGACGCGCGAATTGCAAGAGCTGACGGCCAAAGACCCGAGGTTAGTCAGTGTCACACACTACATTTTGCATGGATGGCCTAAAACGACTAAAGGAATGGCGAGAGATTTGTTGCCGTGTTTTGATCGTAAGCTGGAGCTATCGTGGGTTCACCGTCTTATCTACTGGGGCAACAGAGTGGTGATACCGCGGAAAGCGCAGGAACGGATGTTGCAGCTGCTACGTGAAACCCATCAGGGCTTCTCGGCAATGAAATCAGTCGCGCGTTCATTGTTTTGGTGGCCAGACCTGGGGCCGAATTACGGACTCCGCTCACAAGATAGATAGATAGATAGATTAAAACTTTAATTTCCACCGATTTAGGAGGCCCCCTACTCCCCGCTCCTGGCACGCAGGCCTGAGGAACAGGGGCTGGAACCTCCGCGACTAAGGACTGGCGAATATACATTGGTTATTCGCGGCCTCAGCCGCCAGGCGGACGGCTTTCTGCTGGTCAGCGGGGACGTCGCTTCGCAGCAGGGTTACCCAGGCTTCTCTATTTTTAATGTTGTCCCTAGCGCCAGGAGACTTAGGGCATTCCCAAATTATATGGTCGAGGGTCCCCCTCGCTTCGCAGGCTTTACATTTATCGTTTTTTCTCTCCTCTATCTGGGTGTGAAACAACCAGACAGGGTTCGGGAAATTTCCGGCTTGTAATCGCCGCCAGGCTATGGCCTCTTTATTATTTAAGCTAGAATCCGGTGGCGGCATCAGACGTCTTCCTAATCTATAATTTTCGATTATTTCTTTATAGGTTTGCAAACGTTCGTCCATCGCCTGGCAGTCGGGCGGCTCCGCGTTTGCCCGGAAGTAGAGATCTCGGGCTAAATCATGGGCCGCCTCGTTGCCGGGGACGGACGTGTGTGCTGGGACCCAAATTAGGGTGATTTTGCAATCAATTTTAGTTGTAGCTTTTAGAATTCGGGCGGCTTCTTGTGAGACCCTGCCTTTTCCGATATTCCAGAGAGCAGTTTTACTGTCGCTAAAGATCAATCTAGCCTTCTTTCCGACGCAAGGGAGCGCTATTGCGACCTCTTCAGCCGTGTCTATGTTTCTACTCCGGATGGTCGCGGAGACGACTGGTGCGCCGCTACCATCGACTACCGCGGCGACTGCCGCCCCTGATAGGCCGCTTGCAGCGTCTACGTAGGCAACTTTTTTTGCTCCGAGTTCTTTTGCACTTTTAACCAGTGCTTCTGCTCTCTTCTCCCGTCTCTCCTTGTGGTATTCTGGGTGCATGTTGCGGGGGAGAGGACGGACAATGATGTTCTCGCGACATTGTGTTGGTAGGGCAACCTTGTCGGCTGTGCCCCTATCTATTTTTCGACCCACCCATTCTAAGATGGTTCGACCCGTGCTCGACCTACTTAATCTTTCATGTTGGGCGATTCTCACCGCTTCAGCAAGTTCCGTCCAGCTATTATGCACTCCCATTTCTATCAGGCGTTCCGTAGAAGAGGAGATGGGTAGACCCAGCGCCCTCTTGACGCAACGCCTGATGAGTGCGTCTATCTTATCTTTTTCATTGGTCCTGATGTTGAGGAACGGTGTGACATAGCATATTCGACTTATTATGTACGCCTGCATCAGTCTCAAGAGGCTTCTCTCTTTGAGGCCTCTGCCTTTGAATGCAATCCTCCTAAATATTCCTATTACTTGCGTCGCGTAGGTAGTGAGTTTTTTTATCGTTCCGTCATTATACCCGTCCTCTTGAAATAAAAAGTCCGAGGACTCTGATTTGCTGGACTCTTGGTACGGTTTTGCCATCGACCTTTATTTCTACGTTAAAGTCGCCCTTGCACCTCATTGATTTTGGATTATATATGAAAAGTTCGGATTTTTGCGGAGAGCACGAAAGACCCCTTTCGGCCGCGTAGGACACAATGGTGTCCGCCGCCGCTTGTAGGCGTTCCTCTATGCTGCCATCGCTGCCGTTGTTCATCCAGAGATTAACGTCGTCCGCGTAAATGCTGAACTTCAGGTCTTTTATGACTTTAAGAGCGGCAGGAAAGCCTCTCATCACCACGTTAAAAAGGAAGGGGGAGAGCACCGAGCCTTGCGGAGTTCCTTTACTTCCCAGGTGGACAGTGGGGGATTCTAGGTCCTGAAACTTTAGTTTCAACGAATTCTGTTTGTCAGGAAATCCATTATGTAATTATATGTCCTCTCGCTGACTCCTAATTCCTGTAGTCCCGCGAGAATTGCCTGGTGTTTTACGTTGTCAAATGCTTTTGTTAGATCTAGTGCTAGAATTACCTTCGCGTCTCTGGATTTCGAGTCAATTATGTCATGTTGTAATCGGAGCATTACATCCTGTGTGCACAGGCCCGGTCGGAACCCGACCATCTCATGCGGCCACAGGTCGTTTTTCTCCATGAAATTAGTTAGCCTTGTTTGGATTACACGTTCCATAAGCTTTCCAATGCATGAGGTTAGAGAAATAGGTCTGAGGTTTTCCAACTTCGGGGGCTTGCCAGGTTTTGGAATTAGCACAACGTTTGCAGTTTTCCACTGCTGGGGAAGACGACCGCTACTCCATACTTCTTGCATGTAGTTGGTGAGTGCCGTTATGGAAGCGTCGTCTAGGTTTCGTAGCATTTTATTTGTTATTCCATCGGGGCCGGGAGCTGATCGCGTCTTTAAGCTAAGGATTTCGGCTCTAACTTCCGCTTCTGAGATGGGCGCGTCGAGGGCCTCGTTCGGTGGGCCCGCGTGTTGCCTAAGAGGGAGGGATGTTGTATCGCCGACATATGTGTCTACGAGTTTAGTTATTAGTTCCGCGTCAGTCCCCTTGAACGCGTGTCTTGCCTTTGCTATTGTTGTGTTTGACTGTGTTTTCGAACTGTCGGGATTAAGAAGATATCGTAGCAGGCTCCACGTCTTTGAAAGGCTCATGTTGCCCTCCATTTCATCGCACCTGTTACACCAGTTTTGCACGCAGAGTTTAATTGCATAATCCTCAATTTCCTTATTGTGCCTGGCTATTTTTCGCCTTAGGTTTCGGTTCCATCTCTGACACCGGAGGCGTCTTTCCATACCTTTTTTTTGCTTCCCACATGTGTAGGAGTTTCCTGTCGACTGTTTTCGGTGCATCGTCCCCCTCTAGGGTAATGGTAGCGGATTTGACGTGGTGCATGAGGGTTTCTGCCCAATCGTCGATATTTTCAATATTTTCGTCCATGTTTGCAGATTCCCTAATTTGTCTGAATTTCTCCCATTCGATTGCGCTGATGATCTTTTCTCGTCTTACTTTGACTCCCCATTTAAGCGTTATTTCGAGGACGTAATGATCGCTTCCAAAGTTGAGCTCTGTGTTCTTCCACCTAAGCTCCTCTATGTTTTTGGTAAATGTTAAGTCTGGGGTTGTGTCTTTGCTCACACTCTTTCCCACTCTCGTTGGGCAGCCAGAGTCTGTCTGCAGGGTGAGGTTTAATTCGTGAAAATCTTCCCATAACTGCCTGCCCTTCGGATCTTGCCTATTATATCCCCACTCTTGGTGGCATGCGTTGAAGTCTCCTACAATTAGCAGGGGGTTAGCTCCGGCTGCCTTCATTGCTTTGCGAAATAATGTCTTGAACCTAACTTTGCGCTGCTGAGGAGAGCTATATATGTTTAGGACGAAAATACTGGGTTCCTTCTTCCTGCCCGTGATGATTTCAACGAAAACCGCCTCAATTTCGCGAGAACTAATTTCATGTTCGATCACCGCTACGTTCCTTTTGACGAATGTAGTGACCCGGGATTTTTCTCCCCGGCCACTAGCAAACGCTTGATATCCTGATAATTTAATTACTCCTTTGCCAGTTTCCTGTAGGGCTACAGCTAGAGGTTTTTCAACTATTTGCTCGAGATGTTGTTGCACTAACGATCGCTTGCCCGGGAATCCTCGGCAGTTCCACTGCCATACCGTCGAATTAATCTTTGGTTGCGTTTTGCCCATGTTGGAATTGGTCAAGTATCCCTTCTCTCTCTGTTTGTCATTCTGCCATAGCAGCAAGAGCCGCGTTTGTTTGTTTAGATTGTTCCTGAATTCGTTTGTGAGCGTGACGTCAAAATTACAAAGCTGTGACGCAGCCTTGAGACGTCAATCGTGACGAGTATGCGAAATCGTCCAATTACCAGCGACTTTTAGCGTGGCTCCGCCCCGGTAGTCCCGAATCCTCGGCAAACGTTGATGCCACAGTGTGGCACAAAACTGAGCAGGGACCGTCTCCTAACTTTTTCTAACACGACGCAACTAATACGCAATAAATAAAACAAACAAAGATTTATTTTGGCAAGATACTATTTTTAGTATTGATTAACATTGAGCTCAAGTTGAAGCGTTCTTAGTTTTGTAGTTATACTTGCTATTAGGTAACTTTTGTTGCCGCGAGGGTGCGCCGGAGGCGTCATGGCGGCCTGCAAGCAAACAGCTGATTGTCCGAGAAGGTGCTGCTTTTTTAAGCGGCGTCTGCAATCGAAGTACCGTGCGGGTGCGGTGAGCATGCTGAAAATCTAATAGAATGCAGTCGAAGTTCAGAGCCTGCAGCGATAAAATTTCATAGAGCGTTTGACACAGAAATGGACAAAGAAAACTTGCGGAAGTGTTTTCGGTCGGCGCCTACTAGTATCGATGAGAAAAGTGCTGAAAGTTTAACGTGCAAGCTGTATGGTTCTATTTGTTTCTCTTTAGGAAATGCAAGACGACTGTGAAGCATGTAGTGTAGGCCAAAATGAAGCTCCGTGGTTGCATGATCATCTGTTTGTATGTAGCTGGATAGTTTAGAAAAGAACATGATCATGGGAATGCTCCCACACCTGCCGGGACTGAACCTGAAGCCTTCATTCACTGCAGTGCCACCGTGACAGGGCTTTCGATGTAGTGTTCATTGTAGTGTGCTCTGTATTTTTTTCTTTGTTCTCCATGACTGGGTTGCTTTGCTTTTGAGCGATACCGTCTGCCCACACACCATTTGCTTTGTTTGTATACCTATGGGATTTTCTACTTACGAGCACTAAAACTCGCAATATTATCCATTCAATTTGTCAGATTTACGCTGTTTAGCATTAAGCAAATGCGTGCTATGCATCCCAACAGTATATGCAGGCCTGTAGTCCTGAAAGGCTCACTAATGGAGACTGCCCTATGCAAACAGTGTACATAGCACTACTTGTGTCATGTTTGTGCACTGCTAAGTGCCATACTTTGCTTCCTGCTTCTGAAATGTGCCAAACCTATGCCAACTACTATGCAAGCCTGTAATCATTAAGCAACTAATCTTTTGTGTTTTGCCTCTGTGTCGCAGTTTTATGCACAATACTTCCATTTCTTGCTTCTGAAGATCAGACCTGCGATGAGTACTGTGCCAGCTTACAGGCTCTAAAAAATTATTCTTGTGTGTCCTCTCTGTGTAGCACAATTGTGCAGCACGTCAAATAACTGCCGATGCTATTGCAGGAAGTTGGTTTCGCTGTTGCATATTCAAGCGTGTGAAATGCTGCAGGAAAATAAAGGTGCACAGTGGATACACGTGCTTCTAAAAAAACTTCTGTGAGGCCTTCCCATTCCGATAGGCTTCACAATTGCTGCCTCGTTGTGAAACACTTTAATTATGTACTCAAACACATGCACACACACACAAACACCAACATACACGGTTGTAAGCAACAGTGAAGGGGGGTGTACGAAGACAAATTTGACTTGACAGATGAGGTGTTTTAACACATGGTTCGAGAAGATGCATCTTTATCACAACAGGTTTCTGGCACAGACATGAAACGAGAAGACGCTGCACTTGGCTGCCTGTGATGAGTTGGTCAGCTACGTGTGGTATATCACGGCCGATTGCTGTGCTGTGATAGACGCCAAAGCGGTTGCCGCACCATGGGCAGCTGTGCCAGCCTCTGGTGGTAGGTTCTGTGGAACAGGCTCACAACATGATTCTGTATGGCTTTTCACTAGAGGTGTGCATGGCAATAGTGATCCCACTTCCAAGTAGCCAGTGCACAGATGTGACCCTTTCTTGTCCAAGCCAGCAGCACCCTCCTCGTCTGCAGGCAGGCAGGAAGACATCCAACGAAGTTATGCAACAAGGCACATGCTACACGCTCTGGCTGGTAGAGGAACGTCTAGTATTTTTGCAAGCACTGGAAGCGGGTCTTCAGCACGTCGATGCAGTTACCCACCATTAACCTTGTGGAGGTGTATGCCTTGTTCTATAACCGTTATGGAGAGTCCGGACCGGGATTCCATGGCACTGGCAGCCATGTCTCCAACAGGTGCCCCTCTCACAAGCATAACCGAAAACGGCACGCTGTTAAGCACATTCTTCGTCACGTCGTTGTCGACCTCAACAGCCTCATAAACTAACAGCCTTACTGACACAATGGAAGAGTCGCATCAAGTAGCTCATTGCCAGGTTTTGCTGACGATGACATTCATGGGCGTGCAGACAATGAATCATTGAACGTTTCAGCAACACTGCTGTAAGGACAGCCTTGCACTTCATATCGGTATAAATGATGCGCCATTCCTACTCAATACAGGCATCAAACACACACATCCCCATCTTCGTTTCTTACGTAGGCATTTCAACAATGTACTAGTGTCTTATGTTCTAGCTTTTATGAAAGCCCAAGAACGGTAATACATGTGAGGCATGTGGAGCCTACCGTAAATTATCTTGCAAACAGCAGCGCGGCTCAGTGTCGTGAATTCGACGACTCGCAGCAGGCCGGCCTTGACCTGTGTCATGCCTGTGTGCAGCCGAGAATGTCGCCAGAAGAAAGCATCATGCCAAGATCCCACGTAGGGAGGTTCATGGCCAAAATAATGTTGGCATCTCATATCTGAAACAGGGACATCACAAGGCTACTCGTAGACGACCGATGTGCCGTCGACAAACCCGACGACGCCGGGTATGCTGCCGTGACGAAGGAAGCCTTTCTTCTCCGCCGCCCTAGCTGCACGCCGCCGCAAATGCTTTCGAACTGTCGGCTGCGCGAAGCCGATGTTCGCCTCGTTGCCAGTAGCGGCTTGGAAGCCACTAGCAGTTCGGAAAAAGCGCAGTGCACACATTATCTGCCGCCGCACACACAGCGCACTCGGCCGCACACACCTATCTCAGTTCATCGCGTCGCACAGTCACTGTACTATATCCTTCTCGAGTAGCAACAAGCGTCGAAACATCTCGCCGGGCACGTCAAACAGTCTTCGTACACCGTCCTTCGCCGATGAGCGCGTCGGGGCGCCGCCGCTACCGCCTCACGAGAACGCCGGCCGCCGCATAGATCGCCGTCATTTTTCCTTTGTGAGCGCTCACAAACAAGTTGTGAGCGGCTCGCGTCGCTCACAACCGCCGCTCACAATTGGCCCGTAGCCAACGTCATCACTTCAAGTGTGTTCATGACGTAAACAGCAGACGTCGATGATGTAAAGGACGGCCACTCCCGCCGTGTTGCCGCTGGCCAATAGGAAGATTGTGAGTGTGAGTGTGATTGTGAGTGTGAGCCGTCTGTAATACGGCCCCTGGACAGGGACATTCAAAACTTGTCTGCGCAGTGCCGCAACTGCGCGCAAAACCTGCCAATGCCTACGGCAGCCCCACTAGTGAGTTGGCCGAAGACCGCGGACCGGTGGTCTCGTATTCACATCGATTTTGCAGGGCCGTTAGGCGGCAAGATGATACTGATAGTGGTTCATGCCCACACGAAGTGGATTGAAGCAGTACCCTTGAAGCACGCGAATACCGATAGTACAATCCGTTGCCTAAGGAGCATGTTTTGCAGGTTTGGCGTGCCACGCACAATCGTGTCCGATGATGGCACACAGTTCACAAGTCAGGAATTCGCCACTTTCGTATCGAGAAGCAATATCGTGCACCTGCGCACTGCGCCTTTCCACCCCCCGTCTAACGGAGCAGCAGAAAGAGCGGTTCGGACCGTGAAGGACAGGTTGCGGAAAATGGGAGACGGACAGCTGGAAGACAACCTCAGGCGTTTGTTATTCAACTACAGGCGGACCCCCCAAAGAGAAGGAAGGTAACCTTCCGAGATACTTCTCGGCTATCGGCTACGTTCCCGGCTAGACCCATGTCTGCCACCCAGAGATGCGGACTCGTCGGCGGACGCTCACAACTGGACCATCACGCCAGGCAGCAGCGTATACGTGCGGAACTACGGCGCCGGCCAAATGGGTGACTAGGAGTGTACAGACCACGTCGGGGGCGAGGATGATAACTGTGAACACGCCAACCGGAGTAGTGCAGCGCCACGTCGACCAAGTCCGCCGTCGTCAAGAGTTTACGTCAGGGACTGCGTCTGTAAGGCCACTGCAAGCGCGCAGTTGGAAGGCGGTCCTGACAAAGCGACCAGTGCGGATCTGCCACCAGTGTATACACCCAGGACCACTGAATCGCAGCAAGACCAAAGCCCTCAAGCGTCAGCAGCCGACCAGAGTGAAGTACCATCTGCAGCAACAACGGAGCGCCCACTGGTTCCGTCGGAATTGACTGAACCCCTGCAGCCCACGCTCAGACGATCCATCAGAATAAAACCGGTACAGGGGTTTCAATTTTAAGGGAGGAGAAATGTATTTCTTGGGTTGTGCCAAAGACAGCCGCGCGTGCCTGCGTTCCTGTTCCAAAGACAGCCGCGCGTGCTTGCGTTCCTGTGCTGAAGGCAGCCGCGTGACTGCGTTCCTGTTGCTCACACTTCTCTCTCTCTCTTCTGTCACCCTCTCAGCACGAGAGGTTTAAAATCTCGGCTCTGGGCAATAAACGTTGTTGTTCACTGCCGACCAGCGTTCGTGTTGCAGCGCGTGTTCGCGCTGGCTTTACTACACCTACAAAAACGTTTTATATAAAACTTGAAATTTCTCCAACCAACACTTTTATTTTATAAAACCCGACGTTTCGGAGCCGGCTCGGCTCCTTCTTCAGGGGTGCATGACGCGGGGCTGCGTGCAGCTATAAGTAAAGGAATGTTCGAGGGGGAGAAGAAGGTGGGGGGGGGGATGGGGATGGGAGATGTGTGTGAAAGGAATGAGAAGGAAGGAGGGGGGTTTAGGCGAGTGAGAGTGCCGCAGGTGCAGGTGTGCTCGCTGGCGACTTTTTTCTTTTCTTCTGTAAAGTGGCCAGGAGGGAGCGAAGACCTTGCAAGTATACAGCAGGGAGGTTGCCTATTGTCCGGTTGATGTTATTTGCGGTAGACTGTATGTGCCATGACTCGAGGAGGCGTCTTTTGCGGTAATTGGTCTCGGTCTCCAAGATGAACGTTTCTTCGAAATTTATTCTGTGGTCGGAATCTTCTGAATGTTCAGCTACGGGGTTGCGTTCTCTTGAAAAATTTCGTACATCGTTCTTGTGTTGCCGAATTCTTTCTTTTAGGTTTTTTGTTTCGCCAATGTAGCTAGCATCACAGTCGGCGCAGGAAATTTTGTAGACAATGCCTTGGGCTCTTTCTCTTGGTGGTCGATCTTTGGGGAAGGGTAGCAGGCTCCCCAAAGTGTTTGAAGGCTTGTGCGCCACTCGAATTCCCTCTTTTCTTAGAATACGGGCGATGGTTTCGCTGGCGCCTCGGACATAGGGGACAGTGACGTACTTTTGTGATGTAGTTGTTTGCTGCTGGTTATTTTCTTCCCGGGGCCTGTCGTTGCGTTTTTGGCGGCGAATGATTTTCCGGATAAATTTTTTTGGGTAGTCGTTCATGGTTAGTTCCTTGAATATTAAGCGTTTTTCGTTTGCTTTGTCGGGCTCTGTGGTGCAATGTGTTTCCACTCTTTGTAATAAGGTCTTCCCAACTGACGCTTTATGGCTTGTCGGGTGGTTCGAAGTGAAATGCAGATATCGCCCTGTGTGGGTGGGTTTTTGGTATACGGAGAATCGCAAGCGGTTGTTTTTTCGGGTCACCAGAACGTCCAAAAACGGCAGGGCGCCTCGCTTCTCCATTTCTAGGGTGAACTGAATCTCCGGTTGTATGGAATTTAGATGAGAGAGAAAATTTTGGACTTCAGATTTCTTAATAATTGAGAAACAGTCATCGACATATCTCAGAAAAATTTTTGGCGGTGGGCGGAAAGAGTTGAGAGCTCGTTCTTCGATGTGCTGCATAGTTATATTCGCCATAGCGACAGAGATGGAGGCACCCATTGGTGTTCCCTTAACTTGTTTGTAGAATTCTCCTCGGCATGAGAAGTATGTGTTTGATAAGCATAGTTCCAGAAGGCAGCATATCTCGTCTACACTGAGTGGGGTTCGTGCGCTGAGTGTATCGTCGCGTTGTAGGGCTTCTCGAGTGGCGGCCAACGCGAGATTTACAGGGACATTTGTGAAAAGGGACACCACGTCAAAGGAAACAAGGCACTCGTCGGTCTCAAGGCTCACCTGGGATACGAGTTCGATGAAATGCCCGGCGTGTCGGGCGTGGGTCGCGGTTTTTCCCGTGATTGGTGTTATGAGCTTGTGCAGGTATTCCGACAACGCACGGAGGGGGGAGAAACGGAAGTCGACAATTGGGCGTAGAGGAGTCCCAGGTTTATGGACTTTGGGCAGACCGTAGAAGGCTGGGGCTGATCCGTTGGTGCACGATAACTGCAGGTAGAGGTTTCGGTGGTTTGGGAGGTTTTTGAAAACTTCTTTTAATACCTTGTTCAATTTTGCCTGGGTACTTGTTGTGGGGTCCTTCTTCAATTTTTCGTATTCTTGATTGTTGAGTAGAGAAGAAATTTTCTCGTCATAGTCCTGTCTGTCCAGAACGACTGTTGTGTTGCCTTTGTCCGCTGGGAGGATTACGATGGTCGTGTGTCTCTGGAGGTCGTTGAGCGCCTGCCGTTCATCCCGTGGTAGATTCTCTTCGTTTCGGCGTGAATGCAGACCTTTCAGTACTCCGACTGTTTTGAGTCTGACTTCTTCTCGAGGACCTGTTTTCAGCTGTTGGAGGCCGTCTTCAAGAGCAGATACAATTTTCGGGAGAGGAGGTCCGTGAGCCTGAATATTGAATTTGTGTCCCTTGGCCAGAATTGAAGTTTCGGCGGGTGTTAGATTTCTGGAAGACAGGTTCGTGACCACGTTTGAATGGTCAGTAGGGGCGTTGTCAGGTCGAGGTTGTAATTCTGCCAGCTTCTTCATTTGCTTGGTGCGGTGTTTGTTGGCTTCGGAAGCTGCTGTCTCCTGGGCGAAGGCCTCAATGGGTGTTAGAAGCTTGGGCATCCTGTGCTCGAGCTGTCGACGAGCAAAAAAGGCGTCGGTTTCTTTTTTCTTGATCACTGTGCGGCACTCCCGTATCCGAGCAGTTACTAGGTGCTGTTCTGCCTTGTCGATGATGTTTCGTCCTTCCGGTGTGGAGACCGGGCGTCGGAGACGTAGGCAGTGCGGTACGACCTTGGTATCCTTGCACTTCTGGTTGAACTCCAGGTGTGTTTGGTACACCGAGATACTCTTCATAGTCTTGACGCACTTCTTTGCAAGCTGCATAGCTTGCAGCCCGAAGTCAGCGCGGATAGATTGAAAGCTAAACATTTCGACAGATTTGCCTGTCTGGTTGGGTTGATAACTAAATAAAACTTGAAATTTCTCCAACCAACACTTTTATTTTATAAAACCCGACGTTAGTTAAAGCTCAGCTACTTTGCTGCACGCAGCCCCGCGTCATGCACCCCTGAAGAAGGAGCCGGCTCGGCTCCTTCTTCAGGGGTGCATGACGCGGGGCTGCGTGCAGCAAAGTAGCTGAGCTTTAACTTTAGAATTTGACCCTCCAATGAGCAGTCAGGGTTTATGGTCGACAATATCGACAATATCGACTGATTTGATCTTCTAGCAGTCCAAGGAACTCTCAAGAGTCTTCGCCAGCACCTCAATTCAAACGCGTCTATTCTTCGGCGGTCAGCCTTTTTCACAGTCCAACTCTCGCATCCATACATCACAACTGGAAAGACCATAGCACGAGTTATATGGATCTTGGTTGGCAGACTAATGTCTCTGCTCTTTACTAGGCGGTCAAGGCTAACCATTGCTCTCTTTCCCAGAAGCAGGCGTCTCCTAATTTCATGGCTGCAGTCTCCTTCCGAGGTAATCTTGGAGCCCAAGAAGAAAAAATCTGTCACAGCTTCCACTTCTTGTCCATTGATGCTCCAGGACTTGATAGGGCAAGACGCCATGATCTTTGTCTTTCTAATGTTCAGTTTAAGCCCAAACTTCTCACTCTCTTCTTGTACGCGCATCAGAAGTCTCTTGAGTTCCACTTCACTTTCTGCCATTAAAGTGGTATTATCCGCATATCTAAGGTTGTTACGTTTTCCAGCAATGTTCACTCCAGCTGAAGACTCGTCCAGACCGGCCTTCCTCATGATGCACTCTGCATATAGGTTAAATAGGCAGAGCGACAGTATGCAGCCTTGTCTCACTCCTTTCTCGATCGGAAACCAATCAGTAAGACCTTGCCCAGTTCTGACTGTGGCCTCTTGCCCTTCATACAGGTTCCTGAGGAGATAGATGAGGTGAATTGGAACTCCCATCTCTTGGAGAGCTTGCCACCATCTGCTGTGATCTACGCAGTCAAACGCTTTCGCATAATCAATAAAGCAGAAGTAGATGGGTTTCTGGGACTCTCTTGCTTTTTCCATGATCCAGCAAAGGTTGGCAATTTGGTCTCTAGTTCCTCTGCCCTTGCGAAACCCAGCTTGCACGTCCGGAAGCTCCCGATCCACATACTCCTGCAGCCTACCTTGGAGGTTTTTCAGCATCACCTTGCTAGCATGCGAAATAGGCGCGATCGTGCGGTAGTTGGAACAATCTTTGGCACTGCCTTTCTTTGGAATGGGGATGTAAACTGACCTCCTCCAATCCTGTGGCCACTGCAGGGTTGTCCAAATCCTCTGACATAATGTATGCAGAATGTTAACAGCGTCATGGTTTAGGTTTTGAAGCAACTCAGCTGGAATGCCGTCAATTCCGCTAGCTTTGTTCTTAGCCAGGCTGGCAAAGGCCCATTCAACTTCACTCTTCAGGATGCCCGGCTCGAGATCAGTAATCACAACCATCATATGTTGGGTTTGCACATTCGGGTCCTTCTTGTACAGTTCTGTGTATTCCTGCCACCTCTTGTTTATCTCTGAGGCTTCAGTGAGGTCCTTGCCTCGTTTGTTTATCTCTGAGGCTTCAGTGAGGTCCTTGCCTCGTTTGTCCTTTATCACGCCCAGCTTAGCACAGAAGCTTCTTTTGATATCTTTGATTGTCTTATACAGAGCTCTTGTGTTCCTTAATTGGCTGTTGTCCTCAACTGCTTGGCACTGTATGTTCAGGAAGGCATTCTTATCTCTCCTTGCTATTTTCTGAAAATCCGCATTGAGAACCTTGTACCTTTCTCTTTCCCCCATAACTTTTGCCATCCTCCTTTCCTCAGCTATTTGCAAAGCCTCTTCAGATAACCAATTTGCTTTCTTGCATTTATTTTGCTTTGGAACTACCTTAGTAGCAACTTCTTGTATTATATCACGAACATCAGTCCACATCTCTTCGGGCTCTCTGTCTCCTAGATCTAATTCTTGAAATCGATTCCTCACTTCCACAGCATATTCTAATGGAATTTGATCCAGATCATACCTGAAAGGCCTTCTAGTTTTCTGCGTTTTCCTCAATCGAAGCTTAATTTTGGCAACAAGAAGCTGATGATCGATGCCACAATCGGCTCCAGGCCTTGTTTTTACTGCTTGTATAGCGCTTCTCTATCTCGGCCGGCAAAGAATATAATCGATCTGATTCCTGTACAGACCGTCCGGTGAAGTCCATGTGTACAGGCGCCTCTTGTGCTGTTGAAAATGAGTATTCGCTATGGTCAGGTTGTTTTCTTGACAAAACTCTACTAGCCTCTGCCCAGCTTCATTTGGCTCGCCAAGATCGAACTTGCCTATAATTCCGGATATTTCTTCACTCCAGACCTTAACATTCCAGTCTCCAATGAGAAAAACGACGTGTGATGATGGGGTGCGGTCTACCGCTAACAAAAATGCACCCATATCGTAATCACTCTTTGTTTGAGTAGTTACAAATGCGATTCTTGATAAAATCCTCACAAATGTGCTTGAGAAGGATTTTTTGAACTATGTAGATACGTTAACTGGAGCATTCGTTTAAATTTGCCTCCTCAGCAAACGCTTTCCCAAGGAATGTAAGAGTCAAAATGGCTCATATTATAGTCTTATACGAAAATTATTCAACGCTAGAAAGGTAAATTTAAGATAGAATAGCTTCGGATGAAGCAACACTACCCATGTCATTTACTTCAGAAAATAGTATCAGTGCACTTAGAGGAGCATTTTCTAGCCTTAGATATTTTGCCTCCAGTACACTGCAATACGTAGGTGAGGTCTCCGACGTTGCATTCTACACAAAAGCAGATATGATGTACATGATAGATTACAATATTCAGGCTGGTATACATCTAAAATTCTATTTAATATTGTCACAGAAGCCAGTGAAACTGGTTCAGTAGGTTTACTTAGGACTAAGTAAAAGCACCGGCAAGATCAGGCACGGAACCGACTGGCGGGCGAGCACCGAGAGCGAAGAAGACGAGCGCGTGCCAGTCTCCCGAGCTCGCTACATGGCGGCGCCAGTACGATAACATTGCGGCATTGCCCCTCCCGGTGGAAAAGGTATCGTCCCGATGCCGAGTGGCGAGGTCGAGGATAACCGTAGCCGGCGAGGATGCGCGTTCACATCAAGTAGTTAAAGGAAGCAAAGAAAAAAAAACACATGTAGCTTGACCTAGCGGGAGTAGAAGGGCTTCATCCTGGTGACATGTACGACTTCCGATTGTGCTTGCCGTCGGGATGAGCGAACAGTTCCTTGCGGGGGCACTTCGTAGGTGACGTCGCTGAGTTAGCGTTGTACTTCGTACGGGCCGAAGTAGCGGCGCAGAAGCTTCTCGGAGCGACCCCGCTGGCGAACAGGTGTCCACACTCAAACCTGATCGCCAGGGTTGTAAATTACCTCCCTGTGACGAAGGTTATACCGTCGAGCATCTTTAACTTGCTGTGTCCGGACTCTCAGTCTAGCCAGCTGGCGAGCGGCCTCGGCATGCCGGACGCATTGGTCGGCACCGGCAATCGATGGGTGGGCAACATCTGGCAGTAGCATTGCATCCAGCATGGTGACAGCTTCGCGACCGTACACCAAACGAAACGGTGTAAAGCGGGTCGTTTCCTGGACGGCGGTGTTATAAGCAAATGTTGCATACGGTAGTATCTGGTCCCAGTTCTTATGATCTTCGTTGACGTACATAGAAAGCATATCGGCGATGATCTTATTGAGTCGCTCAGTAAGGCCATTAATCTGAGGGTGGTAAGCTGTTGTTCTGCGATGACAAGTGCCACTGAGCCGCATCACTTCCTGGATTAGAGCTGAAGTAAATGCCGCGCCTTTGTCAGTTAAAACGATCGCAGGGGCACCGTGACGAAGGACCAGATTAAAGATGAAAAAGTTCGCAATATCAGTACACGTGCCGCTGGGAAGAGCTTTCGTCTCACAATAGCGGGTGAGATAATCTGTGGCGACTATAATGTACCTGTTGCCCAATGATGACGTAGGAAATGGCCCGAGCAGGTCCATACCGACTTGGTGAAAAGGTACTCGCGGAGGAACAATAGGCTGCAGGCCGGCCGGCTTGACAGGTGTTATCTTCCGACGTTGGCAATCACGGCACGTCCTAACATAGCGCTGAACCATAGCGGCAAGCTTGGGCCAGTAGTACTTTGGTCGTACTCGTGCCAAGGTGCGCGAAAAACCGAGATGTCCGGCAGAAAGCTCGTCGTGGCATGCCTGCAAAACGTCGGTACGGAGCGGCGTTGGAACAACCAGCAGATACTGAATGTCTGTGGAAGCGTAGTTTTTCTTGTAGAGGATGCCGTCACGCAAGCAGAATGACGACAGGCCACGCGTGAAAAGGCGAGGCGGCGATGAGGCGGTTCCTTCGAGGTAATCGATGAGGGGCCGCAGTTCGGTATCGTCTCGCTGCTGTTGAGCGAGATCTGGCGTCGAGAGAGCGCCGAGAAAGACGGAGTCATCTGTTTCACTTGAAGATCACGGGATAGGGTCTCGGGATAGGCAGTCAGCGTCACTGTGTTTCTTGCCGGACTTGTACACAATAGTGACGTCGAACTCCTGTAAGCGGAGACTTCAGCGGGCTAACCTGCCTGAAGGATCTTTAAGGTTCGCTAACCAACAGAGTGAGTGGTGGTCGCTGACCACTCTAAACTGCCGACCATACAAATCCGGCCGAAATTTTTTTACCGCCCACAACTACAAGGCACTCCTTTACGGTAGTAGAATAATTCGCTTCGGAACGAGACAGGGTGCGGCTGGCGTAAGCAATCCCCCGCTCAACGCCTTATTGCCACTGAACGAGAACTGCACCGAGGCCAACGTTACTGGCATCGGTATGCAATTCTGTGTCGGCCTCCTCGTCGAAGTGGCCAAGTACGGGCGTTGTTTGAAGGCGCTTGCGAAGCTCCTCGAAGGCCCTTTGCTGCTCATCGGCCCAGATGAAAGGCTGGTCGTCCTTTGTTAGACGAGTCAATGGTTCCGCTATTCGGGAGAAGTCGTGCACAAATCTCCTTTAATATGCACAGAGGCCCAAAAACCGACGCACAGAACTTTTATCAGTGGGGGTCGGAAAATCAGCTACGGCAGCCGTCTTCTCTGGATCAGGGCGAATTCCCTCAGCACTCACGACGTGACCCAGGAACTTGAGCTGTTGGAATGCAAAGTGGCATTTTTCTGGTTTTAGTGAGAGTCCGGCCCAGCGGATGGCATTTAGCACGGCCGTCAATCGTTTGAGGTGCTCTGCGTAGGTCGCAGAGAAAATGACAACGTCGTCAAGGTAGACGAGGCACGTCTGCCATTTCAGGCCGGCTAGGACAGTGTCCATCATTCTTTGAAAGGTTGCGGGAGCGGAACACAAACCGAAGAGAAGCACCTTAAATTCGTACAGTCCGTCAGGAGTAATGAATGCGGTTTTCTCTCGATCACGTTCATCGACTTCGATCTGCCAGTACCCACTGCGTAGATCGAGCGATGAAAAGTATCGGGTGTGGCGAAGTCGGTCGAACGAGTCATCGATTCGAGGCAATGGGTAGACGTCCTTTTTCGTAATTTTGTTAAGCCTCCTATAGTCGACGCAGAATCTGAGTGCTCCGTCCTTTTTAGCGACCAGCACAACTGGTGAGGCCCATGGACTTCTGGACGGCTGGATCACATCGTCGCGGAGCATTTCATCAACTTGCGCCCGAATAGCCTCTCGTTCTTTCGGCGATACTCGGTAGGGGTGTTGGCGGATAGGGCGCTCGGTGTGATCAACTATAATTCGATGTTTGGTTATTTACGTCTGTTTCACTTTGGAACTGACGGCAAAGCAGTCACGGTAAGTGTCCAGAATTGCTTGAAGGCGGCGTTTCTGGGTAAGAGACAAAGCTGGGTTCACGTTAGTTTGAACAGTATGTCCAGTGCTCTCGGGAGGGTTCTCGTTGGCCAGTGCAAGGGCGCAATGGGCGGATGGCGCACTGACTTCGTCAAAATAAGCGATAGCTGTACCTTGCGGTAAATGGCGGTATTCGGCACTAAAGTTTGTTAAAAGTAGTTCAGTTCGTTTATTTCTCTAGGCAAAGATCCCCCGAGCGACGCAGACTTGTAGGCTCAACAATAAATTCACGTTCGTTTCCGCGAGGCCTTGCAAGGTGGGGGGGGGTTGTCGCACTGCACTGTAACAAACAAGCTGGTGCGTGGAGGTAGAGTGACATGGTCTTCGCACACTCAGAAAACTGGCTTGTCTGTGTAGTCGTCGCTGTGCTGTCTGTACTCGTCGGAAATTGCGCGGTGAGTGGAAAATGTCACCATGAAGTCACGGAGGTCGATGATTGCGTCGTTTTCTCTAAGAAAATCAAGGCCGAGAATCAGGTCCTTGGAGCACTCTGCTAGCACAACAAAGCAACACGAGAAAGTTACGTGGTGAATCTTGACGCGAGCGGTGCACACTCCGAGCGGCGTTACCACATGCCCTCCGGCTGTCCTTATCGGGGCTCCGTGCCAAGGAGTCAGGACTTTTCGCATAGTGGTGGCTCTGGCCATGACTCATAACGCAAAAATCAGCGCCGGTATCTACAAGGGCAGTCGTGTTATGGTTATCAACGACGATCGATATCTCGGCGGAATGTAGCTCACCGTCGATAAAGTGCGGCGTGTCAGGGATCGTCAGGCTGACGGGTCGTTCGTTGTGTCGAATTACGGCGTCGAAGGTAAGCTTCTGTGATCGTCGGGAGGTCGTCGGACTCGTTGGTCGTGCGGTGCGTCGATTGGGGGTGTCGGAGGAAAGCTTCGGCGATCGTCGAAAAGTGGTCGGACTGTTGGTCGGAGCGAAGGGTCGGAGGTCGGTCTGTGTGATCGAATCGGTGAGCGGAGGATATTGGTCGTAGTGTCCATCGACGGCGGCCCTACCCCCGAGGGTCGCTGTCTTCAGTTTTCCCGGTGCGTGCTTGGTGACTAAAGAACGGCGGCTGGTTGAAAACTGTCTCGGCGGTGGTGACCCGGAGTGGCGTCGCTGGAGGGACGCAGGTGGGACGTGGTCGCTGAGGTATTGGTCGATGTCCCGAGGTCGTTCGCCATAGCGCGGCCGAGGGGTAATCCGGGGAAAATCCGCGCAAGCCCATCCGACGGTACGGGCAGTGGCGCAGAACTTGACCGGCTTCGCCGCAGTGAAACCACAAAGGCAGATTGTTCGGCGTGCGCCACGCGTGTGCTTTGCGAACGGGTGGTCGAGCTTCAGGCACACCAGTCGAAACTGGATATTGGGGTGGAGGACGAGTGGGAGGAGTAGGGTTGCAGGGTGTCAATGGTTCAGGCGCAGGGGTACGCAACACGTCGCTGTATGTCATGATCTGTGGCGCAGGCTGCTGGGGTGATGGTACTGATGGCACTGCTTGGCGGAGCTCTTCGCGCACAATATCCGAGATGCCCCCAACACGTGGATGTTGTTCGAGAGAGGGCAGCTTTTGCAGCTCTTCACGCACGATGCTTCGGATAAGTTCGCGAAGGGCTTCAATGTCGTTTCCGGCCATTGGAAAGCGGTAGTCTACGGCAGCGATGTTCGCAGAGCGATCAAAGTGTGCAAATCGCTGGTTCAAGGCACGCTCGATGCTTGTTGCTTCTTTCGTAAAATCAGCAACAGTACGTGGAGGGTCACGTACAAGGCCAAAGAACAGCTGCTCCTTGACGCCTTGCATAAGGTAGCGCACCTTCTTTAACTCCGACATGGACGGATCCGCTCGGTCGAAAAGGCGAGTCATTTCTTCCACAAACATGGCGACGCTTTCATTAGGCCGCTGTGCTCGGGACTGTAGAGCGAGTTCGGCCATCTCTTTTCTTGTATCGTTGCCGAATGTTGCGAGCGGCTGCCGCCGGAAATCCTGCCAGGTGGAAATGGTAGCCTCATGATTTTCGAACCACATCTTGGCGGCGTCTTCTAGTGCGAAATAAACATTCTGCAATTTTCGCTCCTCGTCCCACGCATTAAACACAGCGACCCGATCGTAGCTGGTCAGCCAGTCCTCAATGTCTTCGAACTTGTAGCCATGAAACGGCGTGGGCATACGTGGAGTATGGCAGATCAGCTGCTGGGTACTCACGGGAAGCTGAGTGGTGGTCTGAATTGCCGCTGTAGTCATCGTGGTTCGCGGTGGGGAAACAAGAGGACCACACTCGGGTGCTAAGCCTCTAAAGCGACGGCTCGCCTTGTGCACAGGTGTCGTGTCCACGGTGTGTAGATGGGCGTAGGGGGCAGCCAGAGGCTCTTCGTACATGGGATCAACCCAGCACCTCCACCAAAAATGTCACAGAAGCCAGTGAAACTGGTTCAGCAGGTTTACTTATGACTAAGTAAAAGCACCGGCAAGATCAGGCACGGAACCGACTGGCGGGCGAGCACCGAGAGCGAAGAAGACGAGCGCGTGCCAGTCTCCCGAGCTCGCCACATGGCGGCGCCAGTACGATAACATTGCGGCAATATAAACTTATTTTTTTACTCCAGGCAAACGACGTCTTCAAAATTTTGCAAATCGGCTTCGCGCTTTCAAGAATGCGGTATGAGAAATGCGTATCCGGAAGCTCGTTGAGTTAACTTTTCACCACATATCAAAAATATAATTGAATAAATTTATCCTGAGTATTTCCAATAAATGATTTCCTTCGAAAATTTATAATGCACAGTATACAGTCTCTGATTGCGTAATTTGACACGCAGAACCAATAAGCCAAATTTTTTGTCAAGAATCTACCCTTAGTTGCAGCATTGTAGAAAGGCAAAAGGCCAATGATCAATCATTGAACTGCGTATATTGAGGTTCAATAGTTCAAACCACATTGTTAAAGAAGAAAATTGAAATGCTGCTCAACTTTTGTTGCCGAAATTATTCAGTTGCTAATATAATTTACTGATATAAAATAAAAACTATAAATTTTATTTGGATTTTAATTTGTAATTCACTTCACTATTAAGATCTGCAATACATATAATGTCAGTCATGTTGTGAAAACCCTTGTGACGATTCACTCATTATATTGAATAAGCGGCAGTTTAAAACCTACCTTTAGACATTGCAAGAACCTGATTGTGTTTCATAAAACGAACGCTATTATTTTAGGATTATATTGTACATTTGTCCTTTAATCAGCATCGGAGATTAATTTGAAGTGCGTCCCGCAGTGTTGGCGCAGTGATTAAGGCATTCGGCTGCTTTGCCCAAGAATGAGGGATCGAATCCCGGCCATGACAGCGGATTTTCTATAGAGGCGAATATATGGGGCCAGTGTGCTGTGTGTAAATTTCAATGACTGCTAAACAACAATCAAAGACATCTGGAACTCCTCAGAGAGCTACACACGTGTCTTGCAGGAAAACTTAGCGACATATTGTATCGTAACTGAGAGAGGTATTTGTGCAGTTTACAGACAGCTGAAAAGAAGAGATGGAAGAAAGTTTCTTTTTCAGTCGTTCCGCTCCTCTACTATAGCAAGGTCGGAACTTTTGTCGTGTGGCTAAAGCAGGAAGGAGTTTCGCTATGATTGACCATTATTATACTTGTACTCGGCTAATCAGAAGGTTTAGGGCTTCCGGCATGAAAGCCTGTTTAAGTCTTTTCCATGCACGCTAACGTTCCTTTTCCGGCTCTCGGAACCTGCGCCACAGTAGTTCTAAATAATTGCGTGTGATTGTTCGCCTTGGGAAATGATATATAGTCGCAGCTGCGGGAGATAGTAAGCGGCCTTTCTCTCCACGTGCCACAAAACGTTCCACATTGTATTTCGCTTAATACCCAAGGGGCTCCATTGTGTTGTCTTGTCTTGCAATATTGTAAATACAACTTTTGGCGTTGAGCAAAGAGAAGGTTGTTGCCCATATCCCCTGTAAGTCCGAGCTTATCACCCTGACACGTGCCTTGACCTTGCGTTTTCGATCGACTTAAAATAAGTGACCGATTTGAATATTTTAATTGTGAGAAACATCACGTACCAATTTACAAGATCAGTAGTTCGGTAGTGACACAAAGAAGCGGTCGGTACAGTCCGCACTGGAAAACAGTTAGCCACTTTGCTTTACAGAGTACCCCGTAGCGTTAGCTGACACATTCAGCATGGCATGACGGCATATTATCTACGGAAATAAAATAGCATGCCCGTGTATATTCCAGACAATGCGACTTGAATTCTTTGCTAGAGTTGTATTGTAACAAAAAACCACTGAAGAGCCGAAGCACTCATGTATGAAAATATCATCAGCCGCTGCTCTTTTATTGTGCTAAGCTCGAGACTAAGGAAGAGTAATATTTAGGTTAGGCTTAGCGAAACGCTTTATACCTAGAGGAATGCCTTTGTTGCAGGAAAAGTCCAGTTTTCAGCTCTCTACAACCCAGCGTTCTCTAAAAAGCAGAAATACTATTTTCCGGGAAAAGTGATTCGTGACGAAAGATAGTCTTGTTAATTTTTGTGTTCTCTATGAAAGCTATTTAACCGTAAAAACCTTAGTTTCGCATAGCGAACGGACCTCTCAATCTTTACTTGTCTCTCAATAGCGAGTTGTCTACACGCCAGCATGCAAATTCTGGAGAAATATTTCTCGACTTATAAACAAGGTTGTTTAAAAATGCGAAAACAAAAATACGCAATTTGTGGACAATATTGAGTGGAGCATACGCATCTATGTACAAAGGGATCGCTCATTTCATCTCCACTAGTAAAAAGACAATCTTAAATATAAAATTTGCCCAAAATATTTATGAACAAACAAGTCAGTAAGTTCAGTGCTTATTTTAAAGGCTCTGTGCTAATACAATTTTGGAAGCCTAAGTAACCTTTTCGTGTATCTGCCACAAGAGAAGCGCTTTTGTTGCAAGTCTTGTTCTCATTTTTCCTTAGCTAAATGAACAATAAATTTACCCCCAATTACATTGATAAACTAAATGCGAGATACATGCGCTTGCCAGATGACTACTTAATTCGTCTATCTTGCTGGACACCCCTGCGCTTAATTTATTCTGAAGAAGTAAATGTGTGGGTTAATTCTTTTGAAACGCAGATGCACGCTAGGTATACATGTTTATTACGGCACATCTAATATATCTGTACTATAGACACCTTCACGCCAATGATGTTCTTGCAACTGCTGTTTGCATAAACACTGAACTGTAAATATGCATTGTTTTGCTACTGCTAAAGCAACTAAATGATCAAAATACACTTTCATTTACTATCCAATTTTTAAAGGCGATACCTGTGCTTCCTATTTATTTTTTTTTGTTCCTGCGTTATCATACCTGTAGACGTCGCTAGATGCACACTGCCAATGCCATGAATATTGTTACCTACTAAAACCGTTGTTTCATCTCTACAACGCACTAGCGGCCGCTGGCACTATGCAATTTTTTTACACTTGGCTGCAGCTGTTGCGGGGCCATTTTGCATCCTTCGATCTTGGCTGGAGTTAGCGCGAAACCCTCCTTTTCATTTTGCTGCCGCTACTTCAGAACAATTTTAAGCGATCGCTTATACATTTCATTCGGTCAAAACCTCGTCGGTGTAGTAGAGGTATTTTACGACTGAAAAAGCATATATGCGAGATAAGAAATGAACAAATGAAATCTTTTGATTGAAATCGTACGGAAATGCATGTAGGCCAACGAAGGTCCACTCCAGGGAGTCGAAGGTGATAGCGTCACGCCAAACTTAAGGCCGACCTTAAGTGGAAGTTCATCACACCCCCCAATCCCCACCCTCCTTCCCATTCACTTTTTTCCTGCTCTGCAAAGCTGTCCCGAGTATGTTTTCGCTCAAAAATTATGACTACAACAATTAATCTAGCATCATACCACGTAATACATTTAGTCGAATCAAACTTGACTCTTGGCATTCGATGGGCCACAGTGATATCCTGTTTTGAGCAAAAAAAAAAGTGAATAACTGGTTAAGGAATCTTTCTACTTCTTTCTTTACGCGACACCGGTTTATACGGTTCCAGGAGAATTAGTTCGCATTTCGTGAGTGATCTTGAAAGAAGAGGCTGTTTTTTGTTTTGGCTCCCTTTTTCCGTAACATAGTGCTCCTGCTGCTGGTATTGCTTTTCCTGTGCAGATGGAAGCACTCTTCTGGGACTCTACGACACCGGGCGTGTTTACCACTTCATGAGAGATCTGGTTAGACTTCCCTCTTCTCGCGGTCTTCCCGCGGCTGACATCTGCATAAATGTGCCCTGAAAGGGTAGAGACGGTGCGGTTGGAGTGGCGCCTTGTCGACCTGCGTATGAGCGCTGCTATTTGCGCTTCCGTGAAGCCGCAACCTGCCTTTGCGCAGACCCTGTGTAAACAACCTGGGATCGTGTTTGCGTCGTCGCGTCGGCTCTCTTCACTTGTTATGACAGGGAGTTTGCGAACGATGTTCTCCGAGTGTTTTGCATGGAGGACTTGCTGGTAGGTCACGCGCGAAACTTCTGCTAGAGGCATGTTTCTTTCAACTCAGTTTCCGGAATGTTTCAACTTGTTAAGGGACTGCCAACGTCCTCTCGAGAAAGCTTTTTTTTTTTCGAAAGGGAGAACGAATTTTTTATAGAGAAATATTGCGCAGCCGAGGTGAGCCAAAATTTTCGCTGCATTCGTTTGCTTTCTGTTTTTCCACTGTGGAGTCGCAGACTGCAGTTTTTTTTCCCAAGATCGTAGCGGTGTGAGTTAAACCTAATGAAAATTTAATTCCACACCGATCGTTCTTTCCTTTCTTTACCTTTTATGTAACACCTTCCGCAAGAACTGCCCATTGGGCCGTGCTTGTATGTCTTTTTTATTGCTTAACTTTCTGTCGAGTCTTGAACTGTCTCAAAGCTTTGATCAGCGGTGGATAAAATACACTTGCATGTAAAGGAAACACACCTTTCTACGAGAACTTCCTTTTCCGTTCCAATTTTAGAGACATCAGTGGCATTTATATTGGTAGAAATCAATCCATCGTAGAAACCCAAAGCCCACACAGGGGGAGACTCATGGGATTTAGCCGAACACCGCTAGAGTTGTGTTTACGTTATGAGCGAAATTCGAAGTCTTTTACGAAAATTTGAACATACGAATGGGTTTTGACATCAAAAGTACTGCACCTTTTGTGGCTAATTTAAACAGACCAATCGTATGAAACAACAGGGATTAAGTCACCACACAACTTCACAGAGGTTACAGGGATGTCACACGCAGATATGACATATAAGAATGTATAGCAAATTATTTTCGCTGAAGACATTTGAGTGAGCTGGAGAGCGAGCACTATACCTTTGGGTTTCGAGTGTTACTCCTTACCCGTAGGTCACCGAGAAACATTCGATGCTCTTTGGTAAACGAGTTTTTGTGCTCATCCTGTAAAAATCCCAATGTGGATTGACAGTATTCGAAATTATTAAAAAATAAAATAAAATATCCCCCCCCCCCCCCCAACGAACAGAAATATTGTACTTTCAATCCTGCTCGATCGCTATACATACTTTATTGCTTATGGCATGGTCTGACAACATGTGATTATGTCCACGTGATCTCCAGCTGCAGAGCGTGACGAACACAACATCGGTACAATTTTACCATGAAGAAAAGTGAGATAGCAGTTAGCGGTAACATTAAATCGTTAAATTACCCCGCCGGGGTGGCGCAGTGGTTACGGCGCTCGACTACTGTTCCCAAAGACGCGGAATCGAATCCCGGCCTCGGCGGCAGCTTTTCGATGGAGGCGAAAAACAAGGCGCCCGTGTGCTGTGCGATGTCAGTGCACGTTAAAGAACCCCAGGTGGTCGAAATTTTCGGAGCTCTCCACTACGGCGTCTCTCATAGCCTGAGTTGCTTTGGGACGTTAAACCCCACAAAACAAACCAACCATTAAATCGTTAAAAGAGAAGTGGCGGTATGCGGCTCAATTTTAATCGCCTCAGAATTAGAGCCGACAACGTGTATACAATAAAAACAAACTGGGGAAAGTAACCGAGCACTGCCTCAGCTTATTTTGTCCATTCGTGTTTAAATTTGGTATAGAAAAGAAATACAATTACGCAGGAGGAGCGCCGGCTGCTATATTCACTAATGAATAAATGAAGCTTTTAAAAATATGCCGCTCAGCTTTGATTAAACAGGCGTTACCTTAAATTCGGAACACATTTTTTATTCATTTATACATTTGGTGAAGGATCATAATTAAGTTGGGTTTCTGTGACGTACTAGTGTTTCAAAAGAGTTCTGGCACCGTAGGATGCCTTCTACCGCCACAAAAAAAAAAAAAAAGACAAAGCTTGCCTACTTGGATGCATGAGAAGACAGACGCAGTTTTTTAGGACGTAAAAATTGTATTCACTTGGCGGCCACTTCTACAAAGCAGCATTTTCAAAGATGTTTCGATAACTGAATTTATTCCGTGACCATGACACAACTAACCAAACAACTCCAAGACCAACAAATTGCCACGCAAACTAAATTTGCGGCAGTTCAAGAAGAATTCAATTCAAAAATCCAAATAATAACTCAGGGGGTGCGAAAACGCACGGTAATCCCCGATGACCCTCGGCTAAAAGCCCACCGAAGGTCCGCTGGCATGACAGATCTCAGCGACTGCGAGTCAGTGGCGAGCAACGCTGATGGCGGCCTCCCCTAACCGGCAACCAAACCACCTAGAGCTCTGGCAGTAGAACTGTCGCTCCTTCAAGAGGAAACGCAGCTCCCTGCAGATGTTTATTCAAAATCAACCGATACCTCCGGACGTCATCTGTCTCCAAGAAACAGGATGCACAACATACCTCAAAGGATACCTCCCATACACCCAACATGGCACCTAAAATAGCTACACTAGTGGCCCCCACACTAACAGTCATACCGCACGACCTTCCCTTCAGTGAAATTAATCAAGTTCTCATCGAGGTCATCTCTCAAAAAAGAAGAAAGCAGAGTGTGTTTCTCCTAAACCTTTACAGTCCTCCAAGCAACACGCAGGAAGATTTCAAGCCACTTTTACTGGAATGCACACGCATAGCGGGAACGAACCCCCTTGTTATTATGGGGGACCTAAACGCTGTACATACGGCATGGGGCTACCACAAGGACACCCCGAAGGGAACAAAGTTGTTGGAAGCGGCTGAGCTGCTGGATCTCTGTCTTATGCCGGACACCATGTCCCCCACTAGAATAGGAAACAGTGTAAGCAGAAACACCTGCCCAGACCTAGCTTTCACCAAAAACATAAGACATTGCACCTGGACCAATCTAGAAGAAACACTCGGCAGCGATCACAAAATCCTTAGCTTATCCCTAATGACAACCCATATGAAAAGGAACATTGGCTCTACTAAAATAACGGACTGGGATAAGTTCAGACAAATTAGACCTCCACACGACGGCATCAGAACAATTGAAGATTGGGTTCAAAGCCTAAAGGATGCTCATGAAAAAACGACCCAGACCATCAACACAACGACAAAAACCCCAGAAGCAGACAGACATCTCCTACATTTATGGGAAGTCCGAAAGAGTCTATTAAAATGGTGGAAAATGCAAAAATTAAATAGAAAACTTAAAATGAAGATAGCACAGGTTACGGCTGAAGCACAAAAGTATGCTATAAAGCTCGCCAAGCAAAACTGGGCAGATTTCTGCAATTCGCTCAAAGGTACCCTAAGCACGGCTAAAGCATGGTCAATATTAAGAAGCATGATAGACCCCTCAAAAACCAAAACGGCCACAAGAAGAACCCTCCACACCATAGCCCATAAATACCCGGGCACAGATGCAGACTTGATCACAGCCATGCACAAGAAATACATAGGCGACCCTACTCTGGCTTGCCAAACTTCATATGCGGGTCAACCAAACCCCTCCCTTGACTCCCCCATAACAGTGGCGGAGGTCTACTCAGCCGCCCATACATTTACAAGAAACACTGCCCCTGGAGGAGACAAAGTCACCTACGCCATGATTAGGAACTTAAGCACCGAACATCTGCAAGACCTAACGAAGTACATCAACGAAGAACTGTGGGAGAAGGGACAGGTCCCATCAGCTTCGAGACACGCGGATATCATCACCATACCAAAGGCTGGAAAGCCACCGGCTGTGGAGAATCTCCGTCTTATCTCCCTCACTTCTTGCCTGGGAAAACTCTATGAAAAAGTAGTCCACCTCAGGCTCCAAAATTACATCGACGAAAACAACATCTTTCCTTCCTGCATGCTGGGCTTCCGCAAGGGACACTGCACGCAAGATGCTTTCCTCCGGATTAGGGAAGAAGTCATCAACACCATACCCCGAAAAGGCGAAAATTTCATTCTGGCACTAGATCTCAAAGGAGCATTTGACAACATTGGCCACCAAACCATATTGCACGAATTAAACAATATCAATTGCGGGGAGAAAATCTTCAAATACGTGAAGGCTTTCCTCTCAGATCGCACAGCCACCA